>NC_089748.1:76864149-76874149 GCF_040412425.1 Macrobrachium rosenbergii
CGGGTTTGATTTAGATGATTGGCAGGCTGTATGGGTATTTAAGGTAATAAAAATGTTTACTTGTGTTCTAGGCCTAACGTCTTTACATGAGACACTGTAATCAAGAACAACACCCACTGCAAATGATATTTGTGCAGTTGCGTTACTGCTTTCAGGTGTGCCCACTCACTGAACCCGATGACCCTCATGAAGGCTTAGTGAGTCAGATCCACTTGTCACTTTCCTTCATTGAGCAGTCTGTTTAGTTTTGACCCTTTTAAAATTTCGTAAAACCGTTACATTGATTTTCTGGTTATCGATAAACAAGACAGCAAATAAAGCAAAGACTTCCTTGTATTGCGTCTAGTGCACTCGTGAATTCACAGGAAACGTATAGTGCCAGCATTATTTACGAAAATAAACAATATTGAGCATAGAGGCCATAAAGACTTGCAAATTGTTTCTTTTAGGTAAGTTTCTGGTTTTTTGGAAAAGAAAACTATTGAGATGGCTTTGTCCGTCCGTCATCACTTTTTCTGTCCGCCCGCAGATCTTGAAAACTAGTGAGGCTAGAGGGCTGCAAATTGATCTGTTGATCATCCACCCTCCAGTCATCAAGCATACCAAATTGCAGCCCTCTAGCCTCAGTAGTTTTTATTTTATTTAAGGTTAAAGTTAGCCATGATCGTGCGTGCTGACAACACTATAGGACAGGCCACCACCGGGCCGTGGCTGAAAATTTCATGGGCCGTGGCTCATACAGCATTATACGCTGTACAGAAAACTCGATTGCTTTTCGGCGCATTTTTTACTTGTTTGATTAATTTATCGATTTTCTTCCGTAATACAATAAACTATACTCTCAGCAACTCGCAACCCAATATAGTGGCACTAATTACCTGAAAATTTGAAGGAATCTTGACATTTATTGAATAAGAAAATTATAATTTTCATGTGTGCAGATTTATTATCATGCGTGAGATTTTATATAAGGCATATGATAATATTCACAAGATTCGCCTTTAGCACCACGCAAGTTCGTTCCAAGAGCCAAATGAAAGTTATATTCATATGCAACTACGATAATGCTTAGTAACAACAGCTTCAAGTCATAAATATTGTTTAATAAAGTGTATGATTTTACGAAAAATGCTGTAAATGCAACTTATCCTTAAAATGAAATTATTACGCTTAAGATTATCCAATTATATATCCGCTGATGACATTCCACCCTATTTCCTTATCCACTTCTGTTGCTCGTCCCAAAGAACATTATGAATTTCATTAACTAATTTTCAAACATCACTTCCACCCCAGTTGCAAAGAAATGATGCAGTTTTGAACTGAGAGAACCCAATTAGTATTGTCACACGAATTAGTCATCGACGTTGTCAAAATACAATTTAATTGTTTTACTGGTGTAATCTTCATTAGCTTTTCATTATTAACCAGCCTGACCCCGGTGTTGGTTGATAATTTTTATCTCGACTTCGTACTGATTTATTTTTTCGAACCCAACGTACCCCATCACGGACATTTAAAATCGACTAACAAAAGGTTAATTTAACCTTCCCTTGAATATTCGCGAAAAATGTTTAAAAGAAGGCAGACTCCAGCATGACGTTGTATTTGTGAATTTTACGTGCTTTTTATCACAGTGCCAAGCAAGAGTGGGCTGTAGTGATATATATATACATGTATATGTGTGTGCGTGTGTGTTTATTGAGAGTAAGCTGTTCTCAGCGAAAAGCGAATTGATGTCAAAGGGTTAATTTTATATATATATATATATATATATATATATATATATATATATGTATATATAATATATATTTATATATATATATATATTATATATATATATATATATATATATATATATATATATATATATATATATATATATATATATAAATAAGCTTTTTGTACCAGTTCAAGAATCCTCCAGCTTTGTCACATTTACAAATTCAGTGTCATTTTCTTCTTTGTTCTGTATTTTTTTCTCTCTACGTCGTAATTTGCGAACCACACCGTATGTAAATATTAGCAAGATTTTCCTACTTTGGGAATTCTGTAATTTTGTGGTAGCGTTTATACAATTTTTTTCTTGAAAATGGGCCTGATAATTTTCTGTTCTAGCAATTTCCTTCCCGCCCACATTACCTCACAAGTAGTCAACGTCTGTGAACGATGCCTCTGACGATCCTCTTTGCAATCACTCGATCAATAACGGCCCTTCTTCTCCTCCATGTCATAGTGAAGCAATACCTGTAATTAAGATAATTAGCACAGTTCCGTGTCATCGGTTCCCATTATCGTCTCAAACGGAAGTAAGATAGCTGTTAACAGACGTCTTTACAGGCGAGGAAATTAATTGCATCGCTTCCAATTTAATCAAGAAAACATACCTCGAAGTCATGAAATCTCTCTGTCCAATAGTCTTATTCAGTATGTTCTCTATTTACTGTTTTCCGCCTGAGTGTCTTGTTTTTGTTTTTAATGACATATGTAAAATCTGAAATTTATAATACTTCCATTGTCGCGTGACTTCATTTGATTCAATTACTTCACTTATTTGGGAACGAGCGTCTCCTACTCTAATAATGACTGTCTACTCATCTGTCTGTTTGACAGGATTTTGTACAAAAGAATATACATTCAAGTTAGGGAAAGTCAGATACTGACCTGTGACTGTTTCGTCAAATTATGATGATCATTTAGAGACTGCATATGAGAGAGAGAGAGAGAGAGAGAGAGAGAGAGAGAGAGAGAGAGAGAGAAAGCGCACTGACAGTTCTGTCAGGCACCAAGTCTCAATGTCTGTTTGCTATCAGCATTAGGGTCCTAATCCGGTTAAAATTCTGTTGAGTATTAGTCTGGGTATGGGTCAAGCTAAGATTAAAAAGTAAACTTGTAGTTTAGTAATGCCGTGTTTTCAGGTACCACCTCTAGATTCTTAAAACTAAGCCATGTCGATATTTTCGGGAAATAAAGAAAATATTTTATTGAAAATTAATTTTCCTTAAGAGCAAATTCTTCCTAGTAAGACTTATCACCTAAAAAAAAATTTCACCTTTGGGTAACATATATGAAAATATATTATTTCCGAAGTAGAGCGAATTGGATATTAAAGGACATTTGTAGCTTAATGATTGTGTGTGTGTGTGTATATATATATATATATATATATATATATATATATATATATATATATATATATATATATATATACACAATGGGGACCCCATTGCCATTCCAAGTCAACTTGACAATAAAAGACCATTAAAAAACAAAGGCAGTGTCCCACACTGCCAGTTGTAAAATGTTTCTAAAATTACTGTATATATATTATATATATTACATATATGTATATATATATATTATATATAATATATATAAATATATGTATGTATATATATATATATATATATATATATATATATATATATATATATATATATATATATAATCAGAAAGCTACAAACGTCCTTTAATATCCAATTCACTCTACCTCGAAGTAATATATTTTCATATATGTTACTGAAGGGGAATTTTTTTTAGGTGATAATAAGTCCACTGTCCCGTGGGATCGAACCAGCGACGGACGGGGAATCAGGACTTACAGTGACACACTAACCAGTCGCACAAGAGAGGTATAAATGAATACCATCTCCCATCAGCCCACCCGTCGAACTCAGGTGTGTTTTATGCTTGGAGACGATATCCACCCACCTCTGCCATGTTGGCCGTAGAAAAGTTTGTCGCACGTAGCCGTATTATGACTATTTATCACATCACCGTGATTCATACAATCAGAAAGCTACAAAACGTCCTTTAATATCCAATTCACTTACCTCGGAAGTAATATATTTTCATATATGTTACCGAAGGGAATTTTTTTAGGTGATATTAAGTCCACCGTCCCGTGTGATCGAACCAGCGACGACGGGGGGAATCAGGACTTACAGTGACACACTAACCAGTCGGCCACAAGAGAGGTATAAATGAATACCATCTCCCATCAGCCCACCCGTCGAACTCAGGTGTTTTGGCGCTTGGAGACGATATCCACCCACCTCTGCCATGTTGGCCGTGTAGTGCGCTTGTCGCACGAGTCAGATTATGACTATTTATCACATCACCGTGATTCATATACAATCAGAAAGCTACAAACGTCCTTTAATATCAATTCACTCTACTTGGAAGTAATATATTTTCATATATGTTGCGAAGGGGGAATTTTTTTAGGTGATAATAAGTCCACCGGTCCGGTGGGATCGAACCAGCGACGGACGGGAATCAGGACTACAGACACACTAACCAGTCGGCCCAAGAGAGGTATAAATGAATACCATCTCCCATCAGCCCCCCGTCGAACTCAGGTGTTTTGCGTTTGAGACGAGTATCACCCCACCTCTGCCATGTTGGCCGTGTATGCGTTTATCGACGAGTGTCATATGACTCTTTATCACATCACCGTGATTCATATACAATCAGAAAGCTACAAACGTCCTTTAATATCAATTCTCTTACCTCGGAAGTAATATATTTTCATATATGTTACCGGGGAATTTTTTTAGGTGATAATAAGTCCACCGGCCCCGTGAGATCGAACCAGCGACAGACGGGGAATCAGGACTTTCAGTGACACACTAACCAGTCGGCCTGGAAGTATAAATGAATACCATCTCCCATCAGCCCACCCGTCAACTCAGGTGTTTTGCGCTTGGAGACGATATCCACCCACCTCTGCCATGTTGGCCGTGTAAGTGCGTTTTGCGAGCGTAGGCCGCATATTATGACTATTTGTATCACATCACCGTGATTCATACAATCAGAAAGCTGGCAAACGCCTTTAATATCCAATTCACTCTACCTGAAGTAATATATTTTCATATATGTTACCGAAGGGGAATTTTTTTAGGTGATAATAAGTCCACCGTCCCGTGGATCGAACCAGCGGCGGGCGGGGAATCAGGACTTCAGTGACACACTCACCTGTCGGCCAAGAGGTATAAATGAATACCACCTCGTCATCACCCGGCCGTAACTCAGTGTTTTCGTTTGAGGCGATATCACCCACCTCTCTGCCATGGGCCGTGTCGTTTGTCGCACGTAGCCATCATTATGACTATTTATCCATCACCGTGATTCGCAACTGTGAAAGCAAACGCCCTTAATATCAATTCCATCTACCTCGAAGTAATATATTTTCATATATGTTACCACGAGACTACAGGTCACCTAAAAAGTCCCACGGTAACATATATGAAAATACATATTACTCAGGTAGAGGAATTGGGATATTAAAGGACGTTTGTAGCTTTGATTGTATATGAATCACGGTGATGTGATAAAAGTCATAAATGGTACATCTCAAACGCACCTACACGCCAACATGGCAGAGGTTTGGTGGATATCGCCCAAACGCAAAACACCTGGAGTTCGACGGGTGGGGCTGATGGGAGATGCGGTATCTATTTATACCTCTTGTGGCTTCGACTGGTTAGTGTGTCGCTGTCCTGATTCCCCCGTCCGGCGGTAATATATTTTTCATGATCTCACGGACGTGGACTTATTATCACCTAAAAATTCCTTCGGTAACATATATGAAAATATATTACTTCCGAGGTAGAGCAATTGGATATTAGTGAACGTTTGTCTTTCGATTGTATATGAATCACGGTGATGTGATAAATAGTCATAATGATCCATTCCCGTACAAACGCACTACACGCCAACATGGCAGAGGTGGTGGATATCGTCTCCAAACGCAAAACACCTGAGTTCGACGGGTGGGCTGATGGAGATGGTATTCATTTATACCTCTTGTGGCCGACTGGTTAGTAAAAATCACCGAAGTCCTGATTCCCCGTCCGCCGCTGGTTCGATCCACGGGACGGTGGACTTATTATCACCTAAAAATTCCCTCTCGTAACATATATGAAAATATATTACTTTCTGAGGTAGAGTGAATTGGATATTAAAGGACGTTTGCAGCTTTGATTGTATATGAATCACGGGTGATGTGATAAATAGTCATAATACGGGCGCTACGCATGCGATAAACGCACTACACGCCAACATGGCAGAGGTGGGTGATATCGCCTCCAAACGCAAACACCTGAGTTCACGTGGTGGCTGATGGGAGATGGTATTCATTTATACCTCTCTTAGGCTGACTGGTTGCGTGTCACTGGGAAACCTGATTCCCCGTCCGTCGCTGGTTCGATCCCACGGACGGACTTATTATCTAAAAAAATTCCCTTCGGTAACATATATGAAAATATATTACTCTGGAGTGTAGAGTGAATTGGATATTAAAGGACGTTTGTAGCTTGATTAAAGAATCACGGTGATGTGATAAATAGTCATATATATATATATATATATATATATATATATATATATATATATATATATATATATATATATATATAATCTTGGTCACTTGCTTCTGTAAATAGGCATATAATTGTGGTATGTGATAAATAGTTTATATATATATATATATATATATATATATATATATATATATATATATATATATATATATATATATATATAATCTGTCACTTGCTCCCAAATAGGCATATAATTGTAATAAAATATTATCCTCACAACTTCTCGAATTTTTCGAATTCGAGATTTCAAGAGACCTTGTCACACGCACACACATATATTTATATACCCCCCCCCACACACACACACATATGTGTGTGTGTATATAAATATATGTATATGTGTGTGTGAGCGTGTGACAATGTCTATTGATATTCGAAGTATTATGGAGGATAATATTTTATATAATTATATTTCATTTGGTAACAAGTGACAGTAGATTTCACACACACACACACACACACACACATATATATATATATATATATATATATATATATATATATATATATATATATATATATATATATATATATATTTAATTTTAAAAATATTTATAACATGGTAATTACAGTGGCAATTGGACACTGCCTTTTTTTAATATGTGTTTTTATTGTCAAGTTGACGGAGTGGCAATGGGGTCCCCATTCGATCGTTAGAGGAGCATATGCTGGAGAGCTTCCCTCTCTTTTTATTGTAGATACGTCGATGATGATTTTCTACTTTTCAGAGGCAAAGAAAGGGCTGATGTTTCTTCAGTATAGCAATATGACACACCCAAATATGAAATTTATTATTGAGCATGAATACGACAAGTTACCCTATCTATACGTTATAGTCCAGCGAGAAAGCAACTGTTTAATTATTCATCGGTATTTAGAAAAAAGACCTTTACCGGTCAATGTTTAAGTTTTTATAGTCATTGCTGTTTTAATTTTAAACTAAACTCATTGGTCGCTGTCGTCCACAGGGCTTTAACTTCCAGCTGCTCTGGATTTCATAACGAAATGGGTTTTTTTTTATACAAATATTTCTTAGACAACTGTTACCCTTCCAGACTTTGTTTTATACATATTTAAATAAGTTTCTGAATAATAAATCTATGCCCAAATTATAGATACATACAGTCCCTAAAATGACGTTTTTTTCTTTTTTTTTTTTGCCTGTCTCCCTATGATTTATGATAAATCTTTTTATAGTACCTTGAATAATCTAGTTCAACAATATGAACCCACCATTAAATGTAAATTAACTCAGTTAATCCTGTAATTAAATCGTTATTTAAGTACAAAGACAAAATTAACCCTCCCATGACTTCAAGCATCGTTTATTTATTTTCTTGCTCCTGATGTAGTCAGGGGGGGGATACGTTGGGGGTCTCACGCCGCCTGCTGAAAGTTCGAATTGATTGTCACTCGGAAGTTAGTTTTAGAACGAGTCAAATTATCAAATCCGGAGTTCTCAAATATTCTAGAACACGCCAAAAGGTGTAAAACTGAAATTGAATATGAACATTTTAAAATGCTTTCCAAGGTTCCCAGTTTTTCACTTCCAGTCTTTGAATCTCTGCACATTAAACTATTAGTACCTATGTTGAATAAGCAACTCACCTCCGAAACTCTACTTTACGTGAGTTTACCGTGGCCTGGAATTCTTTGTTTATGTCACTCCGCTTTTATACTTTTTACTACTGGTAACGTTGTTTCGCCCTTTTATCTTATTTGTTCATTTAACTTAGTATTTTATTTTGGTTTTTATATTAATACTGAATCTGTTTTTATTATTTTAGTTTAATGCATTGTTCCAGCTTTGAGAATGAGACAGATGCCTTGCAACGTTATAGTGTGGGAGTATATGTCACTGAGTATTTTTTCTCTGTAAAAAATGGATACCCTACTTTTTTGTGATGCTTAGGCATTAAACGTTACAAAAAAAATATGGTGTCATTTTTTCCCCAAGCGGTTTCGTCCATTTTTGAGGTAGAGTTTGATTTTAGGATAAAAATCAAAGGTCTCTAGGTATATAGATTCATTTCAGAAGATAACATTGCAACATAGAACTTCAAAATACTCAGTACAGTACATAAAATCACAGTAACCTAGACTAGACACAAAAAAAAAAAATCAAAAGGCCAAGGTTTTATACCAAAATAACAGAGAAATATATCATATACGAGCTTTCAGACCTCATGTGTGACACTGTTTCCATCCCTATAATCAAAACATACATACAGAACACATCATAATCATGATACAAGTTTTAAAGCAAAATGACTATATGTAAAATTATCACCGAAGAATTATGACAAATGTAACAAAAGAGTTGCCATATACCGTATATCGTTATTCCACTATCACTACAAGAAACAATGTGCTGCTCATTACTACAAAAAGAAAACCCTCTGGCTCAAAACATAAAATAAAACTTTTAAAAGTGTACAATATCACTATGACAAAAGTGAAACTCACTAGACAACTGACATAATTCTTTCGATAATCATGCCTACTTTGCTCATTTTGATCCTGCCCTATTGAGAGAGACAGAGAAAGCAGGTTTCCGCCAAAACCTTTTTAGTACGTAGATTGGTATCACCTGGTTACTGAACAGGAAATATATTTTTTTTGTATGGAATTGCTGGAAAAAATATAATGATTTGAAAATAAGTGTGAAATTCAACAAAACTTTTACCCATGACACCATGGTCAGTGAAAACTATTCTTCATATTCCTCATCAGTAACGTCATCTTCTGATTCCTCTGAAACTGTCATCTCAGTATTATTACAACTCTTCTACAGCTTCACATGAGCACATTTCAGTTCATGTCATGGATGCTTTCCGGCGTGAACAGGTGGAACCCTTACACCTTCCAACTGTACAACCACAGGAGATACGCTCTATCACAGCATCAGGTGCTGGTTTCAGATATGTAATAACAGGTTCCAAGGTGTTTCCTTCTTTCTTCCATCCATATGAATCTAGAGCAGGAATCACGGGCTTGGCTGCTGTCTCATGGCACCAGACCATTGCTTGGTAATGAGCACACAGATTGCTTGTTCCAAAACTGCCTTAGTTGGATGAAGCTTTTCTGCTTCTGCTTGGGATTTTCTGAATATTTCCCATCGAAGATTCTTCACATCTTTGATTTTAGCCTTAAGCTGATACAATCTGCACACATACTCTTCAAGCCCTGCCTTGGTATCATCTGTTGGTCGGTCTGTTTTCCCAAGCTGAATAAATACAGATTTTACATGTGTAGAAGCCTTTTGGAATGCTTGCAAACATGTTGCTTTCCCTTACCCAGTGGTGTCACAACCAGTAAAACAGTGGAGCCCAGGAAGAGCTGCAGCAGACTCAGGACCAAGAGCTTCACAGATGGGCTTTAAAGCCACAACACGCTGCTTCCTTCTAGTTCCTAGAACAACAGAAGTATTAGGTCCAAGGTTAGGGAAATGATGAAGTGCGAGCGCAGACACATCTATATCTGGTGACATTAAGGCCAGTAGCACTGCAAGCATGCAATAGTACAAGGATATCAGTCTTCTCTTGACAACTGGTGAGATGATCAATATCAGCTTATGACTTAGCACCACTTTGGGTAGATACAACGTCTGTTTTATT
>NC_089748.1:76879149-76881649 GCF_040412425.1 Macrobrachium rosenbergii
AAAATGTTTATGGTGCCAATTTCTCAGAGGAAACGATGAGGAGAAGACTTAAGAAAGTATTGCTGGTGGTGTGAAAGAGATGTTAGAAAGTGATATGTATCGAGGAAACGCAGTAATATGCAAGATAAAGATGAGCGATGCTGTGTCTACAGGGGACTGGGCTAGACACACTACTGATAAGTCTGTGTATGTAGATATATGAAGCCGATGGTTTGGAACTTTCTGCTAAGGTGCCCCTCCATGTTGCAGAGCCTCCTAAGTTAGGGAAACACTTTTTTTAGATTGTGTATACACACACATAGATAATTAGATAGATATATTAATATACATGTACGATAGTAACGGTATGTTTATGTCTGTATACGTATACATAAACACATTATACAGTGTAAAAATATGTTTTTATATATCATACTATATTTTTCCTGTTCTTTGAATAGTTATTATGTAATGAATTGTAGGTCATTATCAGTCTTGTTTGTTTGGTGATAACAGATTTATCGCTAATCGTTTATCGAAAATTATGCTAGAATTTCATTTGTTTGTATGAATTTGAAGGAAGTATGAAATTATTCAAATCTTCTATTCTCAGGTCAATGACCTTGCCCTTGATGTGGGAGGCCTTTAACAGCCAGCCCAAGGCTAATTTGTAGGACCGTGTGGGTTGGCCGTTTGGCAGGCTAACACAAATAGCTGATCGTGAGAATCATGGGCTTATAAATGTATCTGATTTCAAGCATTATTCTTAAGCATTAACACAAAAGAATACTTTCATAAACTTTTATAAACTGTGCTAAATGTAATGGTAGACCTTTTTAAAATATCTATATGGTAAGGACAAGAAATGCGGGCATATCAGATCATTTTCACATTACTCACCTAATGCGGAAGCCAAGTTACGAATTTTTTATTAAAGTATTTGAAGAAAATATGATGTACTAATTAATGAGAATTGGGACTATTCTTCGTAAAATTCGCAAATTTGGTTTATCGTTTTCTTTTTCTTTATGAGTTCATATACAGGTGGTAAAATCAGGTTTAATCGTGTTTTTGCAAATGACAGAAATTATGATGTAAGAGTAAAGAAATAAGGAATGGCAACCATCTCTGAACTGAAGATAACAGTCATTACTGTAACGGTGGCTGTAGCAAATTAGCTCTTATGCATGGATGTTGTCTTGTATGAAAACTTGATACGCAGGCGACCCATGATTAAAATTAAAGGAAATTTTAACATCGTGTGCCTCGACGTAACATAATGAGCAATCTAAGTAGATCGAAAATTTTTACCTCATGTTGTGGCATTTTCATCAAAGTTTTAGATGGATTCTGGAGAGCCGAGAATTTCATTTCCATAATAAACCAAATAGGTTTAAACTAACTTTTGATCAAGTCCTACAGTGCAGGGAAAGCAATTATGGGTTCACGCAGTTTTGATGTGGAAATTCAGTTTCTTGAGCCTGAAATCCTAGTGATGTTCCTCCATTTTCGCAATATGAATAGATAAAACGCTGTTTCAATTAGGAGGATAAACCAATACCTAAAAGTCTTTCGAAATGAGAGTCATGAACTCTCAGCTTATGCCATGTAATATTTCTTCGTTGCCTTGATTGCAATCACAGTATCCTAAAGTTATTGTTTTTACAATTTACTGTTCGCGGTGATTTTCTTTCCATCCAAAACAAGGCCTAGATATAATGAATGATGCTGACCAACAGAACAGGATTGATCAGTGAGACAGCTGTTGTATACCTGATGCTTTTAACTTATGACAAGAGTCCTTAAATAATGAATCATTAGACCTTTAAATTAAGAATTTGCATTTGAAATCTTCTGCGCCAACGGGCAGGCCCTATGTAATATATATTGAATATGTAATGGACATTTAAGTTCTTTCGCGAAAATATTGTTTTTGGTCTTGTGACGTAAGATTGTTATGAAGATAATTTCTGATCGACAAGCCTGGACCTTCATAAGATGAATCTATTTAGTTGTGAATGCGGAACGGTTGTTTAATTATTTCTAACTCTTCAGACAGGTGCTTCAAAGTAGGAGTTCTGTAGACTGAAGATATGAATTTTACATAACAAACGCATATGGCACATGAAACAGAAACTGCCTAACCCCTCAAGATAGGGTTTTGATATACTGGACGTCGTGGGGCCTTTGCAACTGGACCTGCCTTTTACCCGTCGTTTCTTGATTGTCCTCTAGTTAGCTCCCCCATCTCGTATGGGGACAGATGATTATTCTGTCATTAGTGCCTAATGACTCCTATTCAGTCATTAATAACTGACATAGGGGTTCTTGTAAGGTACGAGTTCAAAAGATTTGTTTTTCTTGTTGCAAATCACCATATCAGCTTTTGTTATATCACACTAGTTTCTTTATCATTCTTGTACGTTTTTATTATTTAATAGTATGCCAGTCTAATTCTCAGTATAGCTTTTGTAACTTTCACCCTTTAGTGGAGAAAATTAGAACCTTTTTATTGCTACAA
>NC_089748.1:76884149-76889149 GCF_040412425.1 Macrobrachium rosenbergii
TTAGCTTCAATCTTATATTCCATTCCATTCCATGAGAAATAGGGACTGAATTAATGAACGCCTTACAGTAAGAAATTACCTCACATGCAATGGATTGACAGTAAATATCTCACCATTATGCTCTCGTTTAGTTGTTTATTTTGAAGCTGTTTACCGGTTTAGTTAGATATTTTAAGTCGCTATGTGGTTTGTGAATTTGAGAATAATCATCAGTATGTAATTAATGTGGCTGTTTAGTGGAAATTCCGTCATACTTCTCATCATGTGTTCAGAGGTTCTATGGCAAAGCCTAGTAGTCATGCGTGTAGATTGGTGTGTTGACGGGAGTGCTCGTTGATGGCTGAATGCAATGGTTTTGCAAGTGCGGTAAACCTGCCAGCATATTCTTACAAAATGTGCTCAATAACCCAGTGGTCCAAGCAGTGATGCCTCCTGACACAATACGTTGCACTTTGGTATGCACTTGTGGAATATTAACTTTCTCGAAGAGAATCCTTCCACGTCATGTAATCGTAGATTGATTGATTTTTTTTTTCTAACCGCTGGGGAAAATAACATTTTCTGGTGAGCGATAGGTATTGTAAATGTTAGATTGTTTTGGTTTGGGTTATTTACAAAGTTCTTGCGGTTTCCATTGTCGTGAAGTGAAGCATGGCTTCAAGAGTTTTTTTTTTTCTCATATTGGTTAGTTTTTAAACAATGATATAAAAATTATATTATTGGTGTAGTCTATGACGAATCCTATCGGTTAATGATAGCCACTGACACATTATGTTTCTGATATCCTGTTTAATTTTTTCACTTCTTATTTGTATTAATATAGTATTTTCCTCCCTGGAATTTCGAACTTGGACGGCTTCTCGTCATGGCACAGCCTTGTAGAATATTTTTTCAAGCATAAAAGGCAATAAATCATTCAACCTATACCTCCTCGTCCTCCTTTTCAAAAAATTAATATAAGTTTTGTTCAGCATTTTTTAAGAGCTTCGGTTTTTTCCTTTTTAAGACGATCCATTTCCTTGGTATGCGATGAAAATATTTGACTTTTAAGCATGTTCGTGACTGCGAAAAATAATACTTTTTGTATTTGATTTTATGCTTTGGCTAATACGTTTTTAGTCTTACTGAAAAATTGTTTTTATAATGATAATACAAACACACATTATTATATATATATATATATATATATATATATATATATATATATATATATATATATATACCTATATATATATATATATATATATATATATATATATATATAGGTATGTGTATATATATATATATATATATATATATATATATATATATATATATATATATATACATATATATATATATATATATACATATATATATATATACATATTACCATACATTACCATGGTGCTGGGCCTCCACCGCAGACATTTTGCTAATCACCTCTGCCTTCCTGGATTTTAAGACCATTACTTTTCATTACCTTTTGCACCCTAGGCAGGGCAGCAAGAAAACTATTATTTTCGCGGAATTCCACAGGAGGAAAAACGTCATTACCAATGGCCTCATGTGAAGAGGCTCGTTTGCCTTTCAGGGGCATTTTCTTGGAGTGGGGACCGTGTCCCTTCAATAGATCTCTGCTTTGGGGATGCACTCTCAGTACACCAACCCATTGCCATTTTCTAGAGCACTAAAAAGACTGTCCTGATTTGTGGTTGCCGTTGCGGTATATGAAAAAACTAAGGACGATATGTTGTGAAGAATGTTATTCGAAAGTGTCAGGAGGGTGAAGAAGAGGCAGACGTAAAAAGGGTTGGATAGATGTGGTATGGTAGAGATATTATAAAGAAAGGATCTCAAAATTCGGAAAGCGAGAGAGAGTAATTGTTCAGTGGAGGTGAATGGCGCAGTGCGTGCTCGCGGGATTGAAGCGCTGCTGATGAGCTTCTATAAGGCATAGGTAAGGGCTAATATTATGAAACTTTTTTTGCATTGGGGTTTATCCAAGATTCGACGTATAAAGTATGTAATGGCAGAAAGCATTGTCTTATGATTTGTGGAAACTACTTATGAGGAATAAAAATAAAAAGGGAAAAGACATATAAGTATGTGCGTGAGTGAGTATCAAAATATTTAATTTACAGAGAGTTTCGTTATTCCTTTTTAGTAGTAACTGATATTTAGTGTTATTTGAAACAAATGTTGTATATACTTGTAAAATAAGCTTTTTAAATTCCTCATAAATATCTGAAAGGTCTTCTAGGCATTGGTGCAAGATGACTAACCACTGAGACGTTATTTAATACCAGCACCTATATCCGAAGACTTCCTTGCCTGTCATGGATTTTTACATAATGCTGTTGCTTTGAGTCCCTGGTATTTCGTGGCCGTTCATTTCTAACTTCATAATTGCAATTTCAACTTACTCTAGAGCCTTTTTAGTGACAGATCGTGGTGTTTCACGCACTAGATATAAAATTGTTGAAGCAATTTCGATCTGACAAAAACCATGTGGCATTCTGATCATACCTGAAGTGCTAATGATTTCTTAATGCGTAGCCGTTACCCCACGGGACTGTAAAGAATGTGTGTGCTATTCTTAGGTACAAGTGACGTTAATGGTTGCTATTTTTGGAAGTCTAAAATTAGCCCACTTTGCTAGCAGACAAAGTGAGAATACCCGTCCATCAATAATGATAATAACTCACCTTTTTGCATGTGGGATGTCACCTTTGTTGACCTTTACGTACGTCATAATGTACGTCAAGAATTTCATGGTTTGTGGACTATAATTATGAAATGCAGTCGCCTCCGAATCACGATCTACTATAATTTTCAATATATTGATTTTATAACGTGACACTTCTTTAGATCATAATTCTTTTATGTGAAATAGCTTTTCATACTCTAAATTATCTTCGCTGTTAAGCTAATAACTTCTCTAGATATATCTTTATGTAGCATAGCTGTTCTGTGGTTATAATTTAACACAAAACACCATGTTTGTTATTCTCTTATGTAAAATATATGTCTTTTGGTGAAATATTCTAAGATAAAACCATATGTTTTCGTAAAATTCATCCACCTGGCCAGTAGAATTTTTTTATGGTAAATGTTATTCTGAACCTTATTTGGGTTTTCTTTAAATGAGATACAACAAAGTGTCTTCATAGTCTCAAACTATGGTGTGTCATTTTGCCTCGAGAAAACAAAATGTGTCAGCATTATAAATGTTCAGTAACCCACTTCATATGTGGTTAATTATCATGTTGATATGGTGTGAGACCCAGTTTTCTTTTATCTATTTTCATATTCTGAATTTTGCTTCATCACTCTTCTCACGCGAGATGTCTTGAATAAGGCTTGGCTTCCCAGGTTAGTTTCTTGCAAAATATAATTACAACTATTACAGTTCAAGTTATGAATCTTTGTATATCACAGTACTGAAGTAAACAGTTGCTGTTTTTATTTACTTATTTTCTTGAGTTGTTCTCAATATAGTTCCCTACATACTTTATCCTGTGGACATATTTTGTATTCATTTCTGAAACGCTCTCGTGACAGGCTGTTTCCTTGATGAAATTGCTGAATAAAGGACCACCTTTGCAAGCGATATTTTTCCCCTTTACAAAAATAGATTTCACTCTTTCTATTTTCTTCCTTGTCTTTCGCTGCGTAATGGTGCCAAGAACTTTAACGACCAATAATGTTATCGGATAATTGAAAAATATATGAAGATCATAGAAAATAGCACAAGACAAGGCCGAGTTATTACCATGAGTGGTTGATTCATTTGAATGATGTGCAGTATTTGCTTTAAGTGATTCATAAGAGGAGGTCTGACAAGTAACAAAGCAGAGTATCGAACGTATAACTGAAAGCACGAACTTATTTAAAGCCTATGGAATAGTGTCATTGTATGATAGTTTGGGGAAAGGCTTCGGATTCAGTATAATATTTTTGCTAGGGCCATTCCCATGTAAAGAAATTGTTCAGTGAGCGTTGTCAATGAAGGTAAGTTTAATGCGAAACTAAATAAAGTTTTTTCACGTCTAGCAAGGCTCTATTTCTCAATACCTTTTAATGGAAAGTTGGATAATCGTTATCAGATTTTTATGTATATCTTAATCCCGTTTATCCAGGTATTACTGTCGTGACTGTCCCTTTTATACAGAAATCACTGTGCTGTCTGTCTCCTTTAACCAGGTATTCCTGTGCTGTATGTCCCCTTTAGCCAGGTATTACTGTACTGTCTGTCCCTGTTATCCAGGTATCACTGCGGTGACTGTCCATTTTATCCAGGTATTACTGTGCTGTCTGTCCCTCTTATCCAGGTATTACTTTGATGACTGTCCCTCTTAACCAGAAATTACTGTGATGACTGTCCCATTTAGTTCCTCGTTGGGAGAGTGGGTTCCGTTCTCATCTAGCACTCTGCTGGCCGCGAGTTTGAATCTCCAACGGCAAATGAAGAAAAAGAGGAATTTATTTCTGGTGATAGAAATTAATTTCTCGCTATAATGTGGTTCGGATTCCACAATAAGCTGTAGGTGCCGATGCTAGGAAACCATGTAAAATAAATCTAATCCTTCGGGCCAGCCCTAGGAGAGCTGTTAACCAGCTCAGTGGTCTGGTTAAACTAAGGTATACTTAACTTTTCGTTTTATCCAGGTATTACTGTTCTTATATATATATATATATATATATATATATATATATATATATATATATATATATATATATATACATATACACACATATACATATACATATATACACACACAATCACGTGTGGTACAGAAATAAATTTCTGGCTCACATCAGGATCGAACCACTGCACTCAAGAAATTACCTGGGCAAGCTAATTGCTTGCATACCAGCGTGTTTTCCCCAACTTCCCGAATCAGCAATGACCCAACTGACAGCATTTCATTCGAAATGCAAGCAGTTAACTTGCCCAGGTAATTCCTTGAGTGCAGTGGCACTCAGGTTACAACTTCTTTTATGACTTGTACAGTATG
>NC_089748.1:76891649-76924149 GCF_040412425.1 Macrobrachium rosenbergii
CTCTCATATAGTCTGTAAAATCCCGTCCCCCTTACATCAGGTGCTCCAGCCTGATGAAACCTTACACCACGCGGACAGCTTGGTAGGAAACCTCTACGGCGATAGCCCTAAGTATTCGTAGGTCACACCACTTGAGCCGCGGCAACAGTCACTACACTTCTAAATATAGATGACGTTGTTAAGATTGTGGTGCGGGGTAAGGCTGATAATGTAGTTTGATTTTTGTATGTTGTAGCCTAGGTGGCATGTTGGTTGTTTACAATAGCTCGTATTTGTATGCGCAAGACAACAGAAAACCAACGCATTTTTACGATTAGTCTTAAATTTTACTTATTCTTGTGGAATAATTTAGCTTACAGTTAACACAGTGGGCTAATATTTAAGAAATTAAAACACAATTCTCTTGTAATTTAAGACAATCTTTATTGTTCTAATCTGACAGCGTTTATTTATCATTTCTCACAGCAATGCTAAAAACATTTATAGCAGTTACATTTCAAATTTGAAATGATGACCAACATTGTTAGGACATTCTTTTGTAATGTCAGCTGTGAAGGTAAAATATTTTTTTACGAAATGAAGGAGGCAATTTGCACAGTTACATGAATACTTTGCGTCATTCAGCTTTCCTTTAACTTACAGCAGAAAGCTCTAGTTTTCAGTAAAAATACACCAGTAGCTGATTAATAATAGTAAAGGAAGCGATAAAAATTCCTGACTCTAAATCCAACTTGGATCCACACCAGAAAATAAAAATTTGTACCCAGGACCATTGCTAATTTTAGAAAGTTATAAAAATCCCCTTTGAAGTTTTCACTCTGTCATGCTAATAGACATTGGCAAAACCATGATTTCTTTGATGGAGGTAATAAGGTGTAGACTGCAATGAGAATAAAACTGTTTAAATGCCTCAGAAAGATCTTGTTTTTTCTTCATGTAAAAACGTCAACTAATAGTTGCCTTCGCAAAGTCAATTCGTTAACAGATACATTCACACTGGCTTATGTTAAAACAGAATAACAATTACTGGAGCGGATGCAGAGTAGGGAGTCAGGGGTAGGCGTGAGAAATCCTAACCTTTCCTAGAATGCCGTGTCCCGACCTAGCCAGACATTACCTTCTTAACCTAACTTAGGGTGCCGTGCCCTGTCCTGGCCGGGGTAGCTTCTGCGCCTGCTCCCCCGCCCCCCCTCCAACCAACAGTAACACTGAATGTCCCTGTCTCCCCACTCTGCATACTACCCCAATTATGTACCGGCGTCAGTTACTTTTCTGATAATTTTTGATCACCCTCCTTGGTCTCGTTTTAATATTAGATAGATAGATGGAAAAATCACATAATTTGTTACCTGTAGTGTGAAAAAGCCGTTAGTCCATTGCACAGCCACGAAATGGAAAATTGATAAATTTTGGCATGTAGTTGACCAGTCTAGAAAGTGTCATGACCTCATTATCACATGATTATTTTTTCATTATTTTAAAATGAAAGTAGGGTTAGTGGGACCTTTCATTCTTCCATATAAGGGAACCACAAGTTTCAGAATTCAGTATTAATCTGTACTAAAAGGAACATTATTTGCTGTTTGCATTGGAATTAGAGAAATTTATTTCGCTATTACCTCATCAGTATGATGCCACAAGATGACATCACTAAAATTTCAAAACCAAGATTTTAACACGATTTTCCTTATGAAGAAATTCTTGAGGCAGAAATCTTCTAAAATACTTTCAGATCACCCTGATCACTTATGCCCTATGCTTGATATTTTGGCAAAGTATTGAATTACAATTATAAAACGAAAGATTTTCTGGCATAAGATATGGAAATAATATATTCGCTGTCTTATTTCTGTGTCATATATCTTTAACAATAAAGAGAGTCTAATATTGCCGAAGAGCCAGACATCGTGAACGTAAACTAAGCCTTTTAACGTGCTTAGAACCTTAACTGTAGACCTATTCTGATATTTTTATTACTTTGAATTGAATGTTCAGCACAGCACAAACAAGTAAAAAATAAGCCGAAGTTTCTTCGGCTCACTCGATTTTTCTGTACGGCGTTTAATGCTGTATGAAGCTTTCAGCAACGGCCCAGAGTGGCTGAGTTGTTGGCACCTATAGCGGTGCCAGACGCACGATCATGGCTAACTTTAACCTTAAATAAAATAAAAACTACTGAGGCTAGAGGGCTGCAATTTGATATGATTGATGATTGGAGGGTGGATGACCAACATTCCAATTTGCAACCCTTGAACCTCAGTAGTTTTTAAGATCTGAGGGCGGACAGAAAAAGTGCGGACGGACACATAAAGCCATCTCAGTAGTTTTCTTTTGCAAAACACTAATAAAAAAAATCACGATATAACTTTGAGGAATCGGACCAAAACATTATGAAACTGTTATGTTGTGTTTATTGACTACTATAAACACCATCAAGATTAAGGTATAGGCCTATGTACAAGATAAAATATATATGGTCATTTGATATTACTCTCTAGTGCAGGTTGTAATCGTTATAAAATTTGTAGATTTAGATTAGATGCATATCTTTTCCCGTTTATTGTCAACACAGATACCGAATATGCGTAAAATAAAAAAAAAATGTCGGGAGCATGAAACTTCTTTATTGTTTCTTTGGTATGATATCGAAAATCATATTGAATGACTGGATAACATTGTTCCTGAGAATTTAATTAATTTATGTCAGGTGTTTTCAAAATTATGATTAACACCAATAAAATTGATTTTACCAACGAAAATTAGATTTAAACGCTTGTGCGTGGGCACTCACGCAAATATATATGTTACAAAGAATATGTGAACAATTTGCTTTGGAACATTTGATCCCCGAGGGATAGTACTAAACACGACGAAACAGTGATTCATCTACACTTTTTCGCCGTGTTTAGTACTAGCACGGGTCAAATGTGTTTCGCCGTGTTTAGTACGAGCCCCTGGGGGATCAAATGCACTTAGGGACATTTGATCCCCCAGGGGTTAGTGCTAAACATGGCGAAATCCATTTAAACCCCAGGGGCAAGTGCTACACACGCCGAAACAGTGTAGACAATCACTGTTTCATACCGTGTTAAATATTAGCCCTCGGGGATCAAATATTCCTAAGCGAGTTGTTCATTTTCAAATGTTCTCTAGGATGTCGTGAAATCCTGAATTTCATATTCAAGTGTACATATTATATATATATATATATATATATATATATATATATATATATATATATATATATATATATATATATATATATATATATATATATATATATATATTATATATATATATATTATATATATATATATAAATATATATATATATATATATATATATATATATATATATATATATATATATATATATATATATATATATATTTATATATATATATATATATATATATATATATATATATATATATATATATATATATATATATATATATATATATATATATATATATACATACACACACACTTCCAAAGTTCCTCGTTGGACGGGTCGGTACCGTTCTCCTTCAGCACTTTGCTGGCTCACGTTCGAGTCTCCGACTGGCCAATGAAGAGTTAGAGGAATTTATTTCTGGTGATAAATTAATTTCTCGTTATGATGTGGTTCGGATTCCACAATAAGCTGTAGGTCCCGTTGCTAGGTAACCAGTTGGTTCTTAGCCATGTAAAATAAAATCTAATCCTCCGGGCCAGCCCTAGGAGAGCTGTTAATCAGCTCAGTGGTCTTGGTTAAACTAAGGTATACTTAACTTTTTCACACACTTCCACAGTTACTATATCTTTAGGAATAAGAGATAGCAGTTTCTGGAACTTATATTCTCATTATGATGACGTTAAAATTTGGGGAGTTGTTTTTAAGGTAAATTTCTTGAATCTTTATTTACTTTCGACAGCGCCATAGATCTAGAAGGTTTATAGAATATGTATTTGTATTTTTGTGGGCCAAGGGATTTACATTTTTAATCAAATTCACATTAGTATCCTGCAGTGCTTCTAACAATATTTTATGTAATTATGTAAGAAGTTCAGCTATTCCTGACAAAATCATTTTATTTTGAAATAGAGCCGCGTCTTAGCTCGGCGGCAACATCAAATGGTTCATTTGATCGGATTAGATTTGACGTCAAATGATATCAGACTTTATCGATGGACCTCGTCAGGTTGCCTCTGGATTGTTTTGAGGTGACGGATCTGACACTGATATCACGCGATAATCGAACTTTCACCACTGATAATAGGTTTTTATTACTTGTGAAGGTCAGCCATTGGCTGACCTGACAGTGTCGTTGTACATGTCTCTCTCTCTCTCTCTCTCTCTCTCTCTCTCTCTCTCTCTCTCTCTCTCTCTCTCTCTCGGAATACGTGAACATTCAAAACTACATAAGAATTTTATTGTTTTGATCTTAATGAATGAATCATGAAATTTAGACTATTAAGAGGTTGGCCAGGAAGATGAAAAGAGTCAGAAAGAAGATGAGTATCTACATCGGAAGGGTGAAGCTGGGAGCAAACCCCAGTATTGTACTTAGAAGCGTTAGTTAAGAGAAGTTAGATAACAAAACAGGAGAAGAGAAGTGGAAGTGGATATAAAGTAAAAGGCCGAAGGCCCGCTAAGGGCCGATGGAACGCTACTAAGACCCTTTATTAATGCTTACAGTGCAACGTTTGAGGTACACTGATGACAATAACCCTCATAGGGTTTGTTTGTTTTGATTTACGTCTTTTTGAAGTATAAGTTGTTTATTTTTTTGTTGGAAATTAAAATCAAAAGAAATTACGATTACGATTCGCTTTAAATAATGCATGGTACTTTCGTTGGTTCTCAAGATTATTGGAGTTGTTGAAATCTGCCCAAATTAGAATGATTTCCATCCGATAGGAATTCCCATCGCTAATCTCTACCAAGATAATCTCTCATGTAATTTTCTCAGCTTCTCATTTGGGTGTTAATATTTTGGTAATGTACAATAATGCTTGAGAGAGAGAGAGAGAGAGAGGTGCGTACATTTTTATCATTTATACTGACAGTCGTGAATAATTACTTTGTTAATTTCTTTTAACATTTTATCTATGCCTGTATGAAGTACTTTGATTCCATTTTTTTTACAAATCCCCTCGAGATTACACGTTAATGCTTTTTATTTTTGGCTCGAAGGATGTGCCTCTTTAGATAGTAGTTTCCGGTAATTTTAGTTTGAAATGTGAAGAGAAGAGAAATCACCACTGGAAAATTTCACTAATATGAAAATTTTACTGGGTTTTTCATATCATGTTTTTAAGTTTCTTCATATTTGTTTATTGGTAATTTCTTGTCAGTGTGACCTCTTGAAACATAGTGCTAGATCGTAAGCTTTAAGTAGAGAAATTTCCTTACTTTCCTTTTCTGTGGTTTTGATTAGAATTGGAGTTTTCACCAAAATTCAAGCATAACAGGTAGTCTCTAAATGAAGCTTTGATTATACCTATTTTTCTGATGCACTTTGCTTATTATGTTTGTAATAAATCGGGCTTTCATTTTAAGATGACATGAAGATTGGCTGGAACTAGGATTGTAAGAACTAGTCTGTACTTAATACCATTCAGTTATTTGCTACGGCAGTTACTGACATACCGTAGCAAATATTTAACCTTATGGTCATTCTCTGTAGTATAATCTGTAGGATTGTAGGATCTAATAGTTTTTGCAATGGCGACCCATTTTCTTTCTCACCAAAATTCGTGTTCATTAGGTTCTAATTATATTTATATTTACATCTAAGCAAAATTATTGAAACATGAAATTTTTTGGGTATTTGTTGACACCACGAAAGAGTTATTGTAAGAAAATTGTGCATTACGCACTACGCGGAACAGTTTGCTCGTCGCATCTGAAAATAGATCTTTAAAGGTTACAAAGAAATAAATTATTTACTCCAGGCAGATTATTCGTTCACTTTTTCTGTTGTGTAATTTCTTCTTTGCTGTCTTATTAAGTTTTCAAAGAGCTGCTGTGTTCTTATATTTTGTATATGTGCTTATATAAATATACATCTCTATGTATAATATATATATATTATATATTTTCATATGTATTTATATATATATATATATATATATATATATATATATATATATATATATATATATATATATATATATATATATATATATACACACACACACATATATATATATATATATATATATATATATATATATATATATATATATTAGAGAGAGAGAGAGGTGTCAATATAATATGATATATGTATATATATATATTTATGCACGAAAAATTAATTTATATTTATATATGTGTATGTATAAATATACATATATGAAATTATTCATAGAAGCATGGGATGACCTAGAGATTTTCAGTGCAGGTCGTTAAACCAAATTTTCATGGATGAGCTGAGATCTAATAACTCAAAAATGTTTTTATAAGAAGTATTTTTATTGTCTTGAAATCTTTGCATTTTTTAATCTTAAATTTGGGCGATTTCTATTCGTGCTCTTGTAATCAAGTAGTCCTATTAAGTAAGATTCTGTGGGCGAAACTTTTAATCATGGTACTAGCTCATATTGTCAAAAATGACGGTAATATAAGAGAGGTCGAGCAAGAAAGTCCCGGTTGTAGGGACGTCACATAACAAATCGAAGGTTGGGAGCAGGTATCTTCATTATGTTTTATAGGAGCTAGTGGTCCCAGGTTGGACGACGGCAAGTCTAAACGTGAAGTTGCTATTACTAGCAAATACATGGATACACACTGTGTTTTATTATGTACTAGCTGACCAAACCGGCGCTGCTCGCGTAGTTGGAGGGAAGAGGGAAAGGGGAGGGGGAGGAAAGAGGGAAGACGGAGGGGCAAAAGGGAAAGAGGTGAGAAAGTAGAGGAGGATGGGGAATGGGGAAGGGAGGAGGAGGGAAAGGTAGGGAAGGTGGAGGGGAGGGGAAAGGTAGGGGAAGGAGGAGGGGAGTGAAGGGGAGGAGGAAGGGAAATGGGTAGGGGAAGTGAGGGGAAAGGAAAGAGGGAAGGGGAAGGTGAGAGGAAGATAAAGGGGGAGGGGAAGTTCGTTCCCCTATTAGAAAAGAATAAAAGACATCACTGAACAAAGACAATAAATAAAAAATCTTATACTTCTACAATACTTGCTCAGGTGTGTCTGTGTATTGGTGTGTGTGTTGGGGGGGGAAGGTCTGTAGACAGTAGACAGACCTTTTATCTATTACGCAAAATTCACTGCACAACAAACCGAAGGAGATTCATTCTAGAGATGATAATGTTAATACCTCAAGGTACTTAACAATTGGTGTTTTATTGGCAGTGTTTAATAAAGATACTCTTGTCTTAAGATGAACACTGAAAAAAAGTCTGGTAATTACGTCGCAAGTAATTTTTTAATGAGGGGGTAGATCTGTCCCAGAAGCATTTGGTCTAATAATACGCATGCGCGGATGGTGATGAATTAGTTCTTGACCTCCAAACTTGTGCCTGTTACTACGATTTTTTTTTTTTGTGAATTAAATACTTAGATATATGATGGTAATACCACAAGGTACTTAAGAATTTGTATCTTATTGGCAAGGTATGATCAAGATACGTTTGGCTTAAAATGGACATCCTCGTAGGGGGAAAGTGCCGTCCGTGCGCCTCATGCAGTACACTGTAGGCATTACTTAAGGTTCTTTGCAGCGTGCCTTCGGCCCCTAGCTGCAACCCCTTTCATATTCTCCTTCTTCCATCTTACTTTCCACCCTCTCCTAACAATTGATTCATAGTACAACTACGAGGTTTTCCTCCTGTTACACCTTTCAAACCTTTTACTGTCAATTTCAGTTTCAGTGCTGAATAACCTCATAGGTCCCAGTGCTTGGCTTTTGGCCAAAATTCTATTCTATATTCATATGGTAATTTCGACGCGAGTAATTTTTTATTGAGGAGGTAAGCCTGTCACAGAAACATTTGGTCTCTTACTACTTTTTTCCGTGGCAAGAATTGTAAGGGCTGACTGATGTGGTGGTAGAAGTTATATTTTGAACTGCATTGCTTTATGACTGAATGAAGGTAATTCTAATACAGTCAAACACGTCTGTTTAATTTGTTGGATGTACTAAACTTATTCTAGGGTTTGCAGTGGGAGGATTTTAATGACGTCGCCAACAGAAAAGGTGGTGGTTTTCCGCCCAAGCTGCTGGTGACTCCCATACTGTTACTGGAGAAAAGGCGAACAGCAACGGTAAAAACGAAAATTTCATTTGTTTTGTCTGTGGTTGTATGTCTGTCACGGGGTAGGGGTTTGATTTTGAGTTACAAACTTTTCTGGGGTGACACAGAGGTCGCGCGCACAATTTTATCGGGGTCTGTCAAGCAGTTTGGATTTCTGTAGCATCCAAACATGCAAACATTCACTTTTATTATATAAAATAGATAAATAAGAATAAACGGCTTGTTTTATTCCCTCTGTCTCCTTTTATTAGATACAGTTGTATATGGCCTGTCTTTTCTGTTATTGAACTTTGTGTGATTGCTGTTCATGTATGTGCACATGTACAAAAATGATGGATCAGTTTTTTTTTCCGTCTGTGATATGGCTTCTTATTATTGTTTTAACCATGATTTTTTATGGTTTCATGAGTAAAAAGTAAACTGTTCTCCTTTCACTCGTGTATTCCTCAGTAGGCGAAAGCACTTTTTATTTAATTTCTTGTTATAAAAGATTTACTTAGACTTTCGCAGTTTGATGACAATATTCCTAAAAGGAGGCTAAACGATGCACAACCCGAGAAAAATGATTCAAGAAAAAGGAGAAAAATATGAATACGTTCTTTTACGATAAATGATCCAGTTATATAGGCTTAGGCCATTAAATCCCTCACATTGGATTTTTGTGAATCCATAGAAAGTGTTTGCTAGGATTTTAGGAAATTGAGTCTCTTCTGAAAAAATAGGAAGCCTTGTTGGTGTAACGCCTCTGGTGTTGTTTAGAAGGTTCGACCCCCCTTTGAAAGCCATAAATATTACGGATAAAGGGCCTGTTTCACAAAAGTTACTATTAAATGTAAACTTCCTTAACATTTCATATATATACAAGTATATATATATATGTGTGTGTGTGTGTGTGCATGCGTGTTTGTGCGTATGTATATGTGTATATAAAGAACCATTGGCTTTTTAGATGTTTTTTCTTGATTATCACTACAGCTCAAAATACCGATATAGATAATGGCAAAGAGATACAGTAAGTTATTAAAGAGTGCACGCTTACCTCCAGCTTTTTCTCTTAAAGGGCGTAAAAGAAAATAAGAATAAGTGCTTGTATATATTAAGGGCAATATATATTTAACTTATCAATATATATATATATATATATATATATATATATATATATATATATATATATATATATATATAATATATATATATATATATATTTATAAATATTCTGCTGTTCACCCTCTCTGCATTATTTAGTCAAAAAAATATCATTCTAACAAAGCCAGGAAGCTCGACAGGCACAGAGGTAGGCTGTGTGTGTTTTCAAAAAAATAACATCTTTAGCAGGAATAGGTTAGCACTAGGGGCCTAACCCATTAGGGAGAGTTTCACCAAGTAACCTCTAGTAGAGGTGGTCTTAAGCTTCCTTTTGCTCTGTCCTATGCATTCGGCGATGTTTTGTCAAATTTTCAGAGTGCCAGAGGCATTAGGCATACCGACGCGACAAACACTCCAACGCTACGGCCGCCCTGTTTTGACCCCGAAAGAGTCAGAGAGAAGCTTGTTACCATGGGAGTCACACACATTGTGTGTATCTAATTCTTTGTGCTTGCCCTCGTACTGTTTCATTGGTACTAGTGAGGTGAAACAGGTATTTTCAAGATTTCTGATCGTCAGTTGCATGAACAAGCAACCCACGTCAATGGTAAGTTTGAAATTTGCCAAATTTTCGTCGACTTGCTAGTATCTCCTCTCTGTATTTCCGTTTTCCATTGTTTTCACCACTTCGCCACCATCTATGAGAACCTGGTATAACCATATTTCTTTCTTTGAAGTCTAGTGTAAGAATAATTAATATTGTCTAGTGACACTGTAAACTATTCCCGTGCAGTAAGTAGGAATTAGGGAAAGTTAAGTAAGTAAATTCCAGGCAGCCTTGTGTCTCGATCCCATTGTTCAGAAGAGAATTAACCTTCAATAATATGAAACTGCGTACTATATCTGCCCGCATAGGCATTTGTTGTGTTATAACTTTACTTGAAGCAAGGGGAAACTTGCCTGTGTCCGACGTGGGCGAAAGTTCATGTAATTTCCTTGCTATCACAGCACATTCTTTTTTTGTCGGGACCAATTTGGAATTAAGGGGTTTGATGTAATCCATTTGTTGCAGAGTAATCCGTTATCCCATATATTGTTTTCCCCGACTGGCGACCTTATTCAATTAAGTAATTGTCTGTCTTTGAGGTTAAATTTTAGCTTCAATTGACAGGTTACGTGTGCCATTGGTGACGCAAGGCCCCATAAATTACATTAGTTCATTAATAAACTCATCAGCCAGGCCCCACATGTAACAATATATATATATATATATATATATATATATATATATATATATATATATATATATATATATATATATATATATATATATATACTGTTTTCAAATTAGAGCCCCCTCTACAGCATAAACTAAAATTGATATGGACAAAAACAAAAGTAATTCAGAACAGGTATTTTTAAGTTTCTCTCTTGAGTATTTAATATTTTGTGTGGCCTCCATCTGCCTGTACCACAGCTTGCGTTCTTGAGGGGTATGATTTCAGCAAATCACAAAAAAGCTGAGACTCAAACTCTATATCCCTGAGCACTTCGATCACCTCTCTTCGCAGGTCGTCGAGGCTTGGTATATCATCATTGTTCACTGTGTGTGCTTCAACATGATCCTTTAAGATACTACCAATGTTTTCACACACATTAAGGTCAGGTGAGCTACATGGAAATTCACGTGACAAGAAGAAATCGATACCACTGTTTTGAAGCAGCTCCTGTGTCTGAAGAGCCTTGAAACATGGTGCCTTATCATGCAAAAATGTGACTTCTTCAACAGATAACACATTTTCAGGATCTTTGAGGAAAGGAAATAGTCCACCAGTAAGCACAGTTTCTCTGAAGTATTCGCCATTCCATGACTGTCCTTTTTCTTTGATGATCCACATTAACCATTTGGCTGTGAAACAGAGAAAATTCCCAAACATTCAGGAAATTTCACAACTTGGTGATAAGCATCAGCGTTGATATCATCAACTTTGCAGCCCAAATGATGTCATTTTTATGATTTGGCTTCCTGATTGTGTAAATGAAGAATTCATCTGATGCTGCAACATGGAGAAAGTTAGCTTCAGCCCAGTCTTAAAGAAATGAACCACAAAACCATGCACGGTCTTCTCTCTGTTGCTGAGTGATGTTGGGCTTGCTGATAGCATGAAATGGCTTGATACCAGATTTTTTCCACTCACGATATACAGCACTATAACTTCTCTTCTTTCCCCTTTTTGTTTCTAGTTCAAGTGCCAATTTACGTAAAGACTTTCTTAGTCTACCCACTGCCTCAGCTATGATGTCTTTTGACTCCTGAGAAAGTACTTCAGGCCTTCCAAGATTCTCACTTGTTTCGTGATGACAGTCATATGGATTTTTATTCCAGTTTCTTTTAACAAAGGATTCATCTCTTTTAATGTATTTAGCTATCCAGGAACGCAAAATGAAGGATGCGCCAGCATCCCTGGCCTCTCTGAAGGTTATTGCCCGGATTCGGTCAATCCATCTAATTTCCTCCGAGTCGTTAGCCATGGCTGTATCTAACTCTGTCACTCAGTCTGAAAATACAAGAATTGTAAAATGAGAAATAGCTTAATAGAAACTTAAAATAATGTACTTGGAGATAGGCTATAGCTGAAAAGTTCATAACTTTCCATTTGTTCTGTGGAGGGCTCTAATTTTGAACCACCTGGTATATATATATATATATATATATATATATATATATATATATATATATATATATATATATATATATATATATATATATATATATATATATATATATATATATATATATATATATATATATATATATATATATATATATAATATACATATACATATATATATATATAATATACATACTGTATATATATACACATTAACTGTATGCAAATCAAAGTATTCGCCACTTCAGTGTCACTAACACTTAAGTGGTAGTGGAGATTCCTCACTGAAAAGAGTATCGGTACATATTCAAGTAGCAAACTTTCTGGTAGTGGTTTGAATTTTAATTAGTTTTATGTGAAAAATGAAACTACTGTAAGGTCCAGATCTGTCGCTGGGTGTTACTCAGGGCATCCTCGCTTCAAAACAAAATCTACATGATGCACCAAGTGCTCTCAGGAAAACAGACCCAGCGCTCCTGATTCAAACGATCTTTTATGCATTTTTCAGAGCATACTTTATGGCCTTCTTAGAACTGTAATTACTAATGTAAGGCATTGCAAGCTTTTCAACCTTTTGTATTTGAAATATTTTCCTAAATTGTATACAGAATTGTTGACCATTCTCCAGGTGTGAGAAAACACATCTGACTTTATATAGATGTCTCTCTGTTTTTCCATAATGTCAAATGTTACTTTTATGTTTGCATGAGTTCTTGACCTTGAATCTGCTTCTTACTCACCACCTTGTTATACTGGTGACCCCGAAGACGACTGGCACCTCCACCGCCAGCGCAAGCCCATCCAGCGACCGTGCTGCAGCAGCAAGCATCTGCCTACTGCCCTTCATAACCCACAACCCATAGGACTGGTTCTTCAGACCAGAGACCATCTTCAGGTCTAAGAAGATTTCCTCTTCATCCTGATGCTATCCATGAGTTCCTGTCTCGCCGACCTACAGACAACCATCACCTACGAAATGCTGAAGGCCTAACTAAGGTCATCCTTCAGCATGCCACCCACCCTCAGAGCTAGAAGGTTCCTAGGCAGTGTAGAGGCAGCAATAGGAGACCAGTGGCTGATGCACGTTTACAAGCATTTGCAGTGGGTAGTTATGATCCCCGCTTAGAGACTATGTTGGACCTTGTGAGAGAGGTCCTACTCACAAAATTACCCAGCCAAACAGTTGCGACCATTCCCAACACATCAACCATGGACCTTGACGATTTCCTGAAGACAATCAACACCATCTATCTGGCTCACAAGTCGATGGAGCCTACACAGCCACCTGTAGCAGAGACTGACAGTGATCCAGAGGGCTCCGCTGCCCCCATGCACTGCTACCAGAGCTACAGGTGGAAAAACAAACCCAAGTAGAAGCCTAAAACAGAAGAATGTCCCAAGGGCGTTTGATACTACCACTGGAGGTTCGGAAGCGAAGCCCAAAAATTTGAAAATTATAGCTGCATGTCAAAAAACATGCAAAGGGGTCGCAGCAGCGACCCAACATAATAAACGTCAGCGGTGGGCAGACCAGTTGCCTCGTAAGAGAAACTGCTCCTGCTTTCCACTGTCTTTCTTCCAGGTACAGGCAAAAGACAACATGTTTTTTCATTGTAGAGGAGTTCCTGGTCAACACCAGCATTTACAAATCATTCATGCCAGCCAACCCACACTAATGCCACAATCCAACCTCCAGCACCCTACGGGTGTCCACTGCCAGCGGAGCTCTGCTGAAAATATACGGGAAAAGGACCATGAATCTGTTGTTCAGCGGGAAGCAGTGCAACTGAACGTTCATCACAGCAGATGTAACAATTGCACTTTTAGGCACAGACTTTCTAAAAGCCCACAACATGCTGGTAGACATAGCGAAACAGCAACTGATACATGATGCACCCCTGTAGCCCAACTCATGCTGACTCCAGCACCAAAGATAAGTCACCTTCTACAAGAGTCCCCGGAGGTATTTAAGGATGACCTGCAGCATGACTTGACCAAACCCAAAAAGCATCACATCCAGCACTGCAGTCACTGAAGGTCCCCCCAGTGCACGCCTGTTTTAGACATTTGGTCCCAGAAAAACTCGCTCACGCCAAACAAACTTTCAGGGACATGGAACGGGCAGGAATATGCCAAAAAGCCTGCAGCCCCTGGGCATCGCCCCTACACATGATACCAAAACCTGATGGCACATAGCGACCCTGCGGCGGCTACCGGAGACTCAACATCAAGACAGTATCTGGCAGGTACCCACTGCCAAACATCACTGACATAACCAACCAGATGGAAGGGGCCAAAATATTTGTGAAGATCAACCTGTTGAAAGGATACTTCCAAGTCCCGGTCGCAAGGGAGGAGATAGAAAAAAAGGCCATTATCACCCCCTTTGGCACATACATCTTCATCTACAGCTGCTTCAGCCTTCGGAACTCAGGTGGGACCTTCCAACGTCTGATGGACAAAATCCTGGGCAACCTACCCTTCGGCATTGTCTACTGATAGTCAGCCCCAACATCAAACAGCACATGAGAGATGTCAGGCGGGTCCTGCAAATACTTGAAGAAAATGGACTTATAGTCTGAAATGACAAATGCAAATGGGCAAAACCAGTAGTGGAATTCCTGGGCCACCAAATAAGCCCTGAAGGTGTCAAGTCCCTCCCAATGAAAGTCCAAGCAATCACTGACTTCACAAAACCAACAACAATCAAAACAGTCCAAGAATTCACGGGAATGATTAACTATTACCACCGTTTCATACCTAACCTTGTTGAAATAAGGGCCCCAGTACATGATTGCTTAAAAGGAAAACCTAAAAAACTATGTTGGTATGAAAAACAAGACAAAGCCTTCACACAAGCTAAAAAAAGCAATCACCTTTGCTGTCACACTAATCTTTCCTTTGCCCCATATGTCCCTCATCCTAATGATGAATGCGAGTAGCACAGCGATGGGCCCGGTATTCAAACAAGTCACAGAGATGGTCATCGCCCTTTGGCATTCTTCGGCAAGAAGTTATCGCCATCGGAACAAAAGTACTCCACATTCGACTGAGAGTTACTGGCAGTGCACAGAGCCATCCACCACTTCCGACACATGCTACAAGGACGACAATTCATGGTGCAGATGGACCATCAACCGCTGGTACAAGCCTTCACCAAAAGCAGAGATGGGTGGTCAGCAAGACAGCAGCATCACCTGTTGTCAAGAGCAGAACACTCCTGCAACATCAGATATTTAAAGGCCTCTTCCAATAACATGGCCGACTCCCTTTCCTGAAACTCCATCAACACCGTCCAAAATAGCATCAGCTCAGAAGGATGACGTGGACCTACAGCAGCTTTGGCAGGAGAACCCCACCCTTATGTGGCATGACCTATCTATCCATGATGGAGAGAAGACCATTGCCTGCGAGACGAATACTGGACACCCTCGCCCATTACCTACTGTTAGGGTTGAGAAAGAAAGCCTTCAATCTTGCCCACAACCTGTCCCACCCATCGGGCAGATCCACCGCCTGAACCTTGTTGGTGGGGAATGAAGGTGGACACCAAAATGTGGGCAAGAGAATGCCTCCCATTCCAAACATCAAAAATAACAAGGCACACAGAGACGGGGATAGGAGAATTCCAAACAACACAGTGATGACTGGCCTACATCCATGTCGACACTGTGGGACCCCTGCCGCCTCCGGGGGGTACAGGTATCTCTTCGCGATCATCAACAGGAACACTTGATGGCCAGAAGCAATACCAATAAGGCAGCAGACAGCACAGAGTTGTGTAAAGCACTAATAGACTGGGTCAGTAGGCATGGAGTACCGCAATACATAACAAGCAACAGAAGAGCTAACTTCACCTCCACCTCATGGAGCTTCCTTGCCGCCAGCCTCAGGACAAAACTCCACACAACTGCATACAACCCAGAAGCGAACGGCATGGTGGAGCGGCTGCACCGCTCCCTCAAATCAGCACTCACTGCCAGATGTCAAGGTGGGAGTTGGAGAAAGGAATTACCGTGGGTCTTGCTGTGACTACGAACACCCATGCACACAGCATTTAATGCATCACCGGCAGAAGCACTTTACAGCCAAGTGTTGACAGTACTGACTGAATTTCTCAAAACACAACAGAGCCCACGACTCATCCAGACGTCTGTAGACAACTGGAAAATATGCCAGCAAGGACGACATACAATGCAGCAAGAAAAGAATACATCCCTGAAAACCTTAAAAGAGCAATGTATGCGTTCATAAGAATATACGCATACAAGCCCCCTCTCTCCAATCTACTCGGGACCACAACGCAGAGAGAAAGCCTATCAGCTGATGGTGGATGGGAGAATCACCTGGGTATAAACTGACAGATTAAAACCAGCCTATATCCCAGACTGTGACCCCCTCCCCAAAGCTTACTTTTGTTTTGGGGGGGCGAGGTACTGCGAGGTCCAGATCCGTCGCCAGAACCCTCAGGGCATCCTCTCTTCAAAACAAAATCTACATGACACACTGAGTACTCTCAGGAAACACAGATCCAGCACTCCTGATTAAAAAATTCTTTTATGCATTTTTCAGAAGATACTTTGTGTCCTTGTTTGAACAGCAATTACTAATGTATGTAAGGCATCGAAAGCTTTCCAACCATATATATTTGAAATATCTTCCTAAATTGTATATAGAATTGCTAACCATTCTTCAGGTGTGAGAAAACATCTGACTGTATGAAGATGTCCATTTGTTTTTCCCTGATGTCAAATGCTACTTTTACGCTCGCAAAAGTTCTTGACCTGTCAGAGATTTTGTCAATAAATCGGAATACCTTGAATCTGCCTCTTACTCGCTGCCTCGTTATACTGCTATACAATTTGATTCTTAAAGTAAAGAACTTGGATTGCTCATGATGTTAAGGAAAGAGAACAGCATTTTATGAAGAATATGACAAAAAATCTTGGTATCATTATCAAATCTATAATGAGACACTACTGAATTACCTAAGTTTCTAACAACATTATGTGAAATATTTGTCTATGTTGCAAGAAAGAAAGCTGAGTTGATGTTGCCAAGAAGCACTGTTTCGTCAAATATCAAAAAACTTTCAGTGTTACCTACAACCAATAAATCATGGACTGGGAGCATTGCCTTGCCAGTAAAGGGCATTGTTATTTTTTAACCTGTACTAAAATACAATAAAATTAGCATGATAACGTTTATTTAATTAAGTTTAAGGAATTTTTCTATTACAGAATCGTCACAATTGTATAAATACTTCGATATTTGTAGGGTACAGAAATTATGAATCTTACTTTGTGTACATTATAATGCCATGTGAAGAGTCTTCAAGCCTTATTCAGTCTAATATGCTGCCTCATGTCTATCTTTTTAGTGATTAAGACATTTACTGGATTCCAATGAGAAATATTTTTTTATGTTTTTGTGTTTTACCCAGTGATATCTCGCTTTATGCTTTGTCAGGTATGTTATGTCAGTTCCATAGAAAATTAGGTTCAACTACATTTTACTACCATGTTTGACTGACAGGTCCACATCTTTCGGGATATTTCAAGGGTTTTTTTAAAAATATAAAGATTAGTGGTGTTTTTATAAAAAAAGTTAGGACATAATTATGAACTTGGTGATGTGATATTAATTTCCATTTAAAATGTTTTTATAAACTCCATACACACCCCTTTAGGTCTAAATGCAATGAGGGACCTCAGTGAGAAACCAGACTACCGGTGTTTTAAGGCTTATGGTCAAATTAGTGGGCTTGGGTTGGCAGGGGCTGTCCGTAGTACTCTTTTGGGATGCTGACGAAGAGGATGACAAAATCTCAAGTATGTAACCTACCCTTTCTAAATTACTTGAAAGCTCACCACCTCTCTCTCATCATTGGTATGGAATCTATAAAAATGATAGCTACCGTCGACATCTTACCAAATGTGCCGAAATTCTAAACATGGTTTCCGATACCAAGTACTGTACGTAGATTAAATTATGTGACCTCGAGGCCCCTGCCCTCTGGTCAAATAGAGCATGGCATCATATGTTAGGTTAGGTTAGTTAGCTTACCTGTATTCCACTATAATTTACATGCACTGTAAGTCTGGTTGGGTTGGGGGGTCAAGGGAGGGTCTCCTTCCCTCCCCCTGGTCAGGTAGGACGTGCGCTCGAGGTTAGAGTTTACATTTATACTAGATATGGGTTTAGTAGTTACCTTTACCAGTAAAATTTTGGCTTTGCTGGTATTCATCATCCTACCCAACTGATGTGTTCCGGATCACCATTATGGGTTGGTAGCATGATTTGTATAATTAGATTGTGGTGACATGTTTTTGCTTCAAGTTCAAAAGTCACATAAGTATTGCACAATAAAACATCCAAGGTTCCAGGACACTATCAACCATCAGTATTCAGCACGCTAACACCAAAGGTCCCATGACCCTCTCTTCGGGTACAGCAGACGTGAGAGGTCCTATTTTTCGTAAGTGTCTTCTAGATACCTCGGTCATCAGAACCTACATCAGAACTACTGAAGTGATAATTTTGGATAATTACTTCATACTAAAAATTTCTCTTACGTTGACTCTGGAATAATTTTCAAAACGAAATAACCTAGGTTTCCGAACTACTCATAAAAACTTCAGAGTATCAGTTTTAAGCACAATTCTGGAACATTAAATCTTGGTAACGAAACAGTGACCATCTAAATTCAATTTTTCGTTGTTTGAACAATTTAAAGGAAACTTTAACTTTACAACTATTCCTGAAAGGAAAGAACAGTCACTGATTCCTGTTTTTTTTTTCTGAAATATCTTTCAGGTTACCGGGTATTAGGTACTCATCCTGAATAGTAAATGTTTTTTTAAGAAGGCATTTCAAAATTACTTCAAAAATTTTCGAGGAAATATGGCTAGGAACTGATATAAAATATCTAAATAACTTTGGATTCATAGCACTATTCACAATAAATTGGCATTTGTCTGAAACATTTTATGGCAGCTAGGACTTCAGAACTATCGATAATTTTAGTTTGTTTGAAAGAAATTCCTTAAGCTTTGTTGCGTTACGCGTTGCTAGAAATTGTCATTGGTCTAGAAAAAGAAATAAAAAGGAGTGCATATTGGATGGCCTACAAATGCGGCTGGCGTTCTCGATCCAACCAAAACTTTGGAATAGATAACCATTTCGTAGATGTTGTTGGGTTTCTGTATTCACGCTTTATCAGGCCTTGTGTTTAGTATCCATGAAACCCTAAAACTTAGGCTTCGCTGGAGAAGCCCCGGCAATAACAAGCAATGGTGTAATTGTACCCGTATTGACAAAATAGGTTTTGCTTACGGACAGGCTTTTCCCTATATGGTTTGGATTGGTGACAGGGTTTTTATGCTGTTCATCGTAGAAATAGGTTTCCTTACCGGCTACCACGCTATCTCATACACAGACGCTATATTTTTTGTTATAATATTAATGAAAGGGGAGAGAGAGTTGTTGGGGGCGGCTAGAGGTTTTGTTACCAGGTAGCTGGTTTCACTGTTCATTGCGATAAGATCGTTTAAGTGAAAGTGAACTCAAAGGTAAGGGAATTTAAACACAAGATATTATTTTTTTACATTTATGGGTGGGAAGTTACACATAATCAAAAATAGAAGAACGGCATTATATATATATATATATATATATATATATATATATATATATATATATATATATATATATATATATATATATACACATACACATATATGTGTGTGTAAGTGTGTACATATATATATATATATATATATATATATATATATATATATATATATATATATATATATCTGTGTGTGTGTGTGTTATCAGGTATTAAACACCACTGTATCAATTTTGCAGCACCTAACATGTGTTTATTATTTTGCAAAGCGTTGTTGCCGGATAAACTTTTAGCATTTCTGAATAAGGAAGGAATAAAGTTTCCCTCCCGACTTATCTACCACGTACATCTCGTGATAGTGCATCGTGCAGATCTCCATGGCTATATGATATGTAGATAAAATTCCCGATAAGGTATTCTATCCGTTGATATAAGCGCCATGACTCTTAGCCCTGTGTTTTGTGCGTTTGGACCTGACACAGGTCGAGAGAATAGCGCGCAACCGGTGCGTGCCAGTATGCGCTCCTCGTGCACCTCTATTGTTCTCGCATCTCATAAGTTTGTTACATGGGCATATGAGTATTATGGAAACGACCTCACACTCCGGTCCTCTCATAAAAATGTCAAGCCGTCGACTATAGTTTTGGTTGTGTGGTTATTTCATTCTCACTGAGGACTTTAAGGCCATTCTCTCTTTTTCTCTCTTGTAAACGTAAACTGAAACCCGAAGAAAATTTAGAAATTAACAATACGTTTATGCTATATTTCCTCGTGCTTGCGGCCTTCACTTTTTGTCCTGCAAATGAAACCTTCAAACGATTGTTGTGCGCACGCTTACACAGAAACATATACACACGCAATTAAATACACTAGATCAGATATATATATATATATATATATATATATATATATATATATATATATATATATATATATATATATATATATATATATATATATATATATATATATATTTACTCACATATATATATACATATATATATATATCCAAAACATGTAATCTATTGGTAACTTTTTCTACCAGATATATATGTATTTGTAGTAGCCACAATGACCTCTTAACCTTAGATTTCTTCAGTCTTTTTGGATACATTTATGGCTATAAAGCACAACCCACCCCCCAACACGCTTGTAGCAGGATTCGAACCCGCATCCGATGTCAGAATGCAGTTAAACATAATCACAACCTCCCCATTATTCTAAAGATAATTTTGCTCCAATGATTTTCATCGTCTTCTTCACCTTTATCTGTATACAGTGTAACAGTTATCCCTGTTACCCTAATCTCGCGTATAATTCCCTCAACTGGTATCTTTCCATCCATTATTGCCCTCTCTACGTAATCATCAATCACTTATACATGCGTTCTTAAGTGTGTGTGTGTGTATATATACAGTATATATATTTTTTATATATTTATATGTTTGTGTATATATATATATATATATATATATATATATATATATATATATATATATATATATATATATACTGTATATATATATATATATGTATATATACACAGTATATATATATATATATATATATATATATATATATATATATATATATATACTTATTATATGCATACATACATACATTTGGATATAGAATTCGTACCCAGGCATGGTACTAGACCACCACATAATTCACGATGCTACCAAGATGTATTTGCACATTTCCTAGTGGGAATCTTCATTGATTTCTCTTCTGGATTCAGGCATAGCAGTGATGGGTCTTAATAAAAGTGCAAGGAAACAGGAATTTACATAGTTATTATAATTATATATATATATATATATATATATATATATATATATATATATATATATATATATATATATGTATATATAATGTATGTATGTATATGCATATCTTATAAACAGTTTGAGTCTCTCCCTTATTTTATCCATGATATTTTCATACTTTCATATATTAAGCCACAAGTATCCAATTAACATTGAATTCCCTTCGCCTTGGGAACATCTTTCACCAAAGGGAATTTTTCTGTGAGTGAGTGATGTGGCCTTAATAATTACAGAGGCTGTGTTTCGTGAGATACACATCCATTTCTTCGACCATGAAATAACATTTAATTACGATTACGCTTACTGAATTCACTCTTTCGCTCCACTCTACAATCTTTAACGCTATCGTTCTCGCCCTCAATGTAACATTCTCAAGGGATATACAATATATTGTTTAAAACAGAAAGAACGTGTATTTTTTCTTAGTTTTCATTTGGGAAAGAGTTGAAACTTAGCATTTCTAACCGGCTTTTGATACTATCGTGTAAAGAGAATTTTTCAGGCTCTTGAATTTTACATTTGTTGCTAACACATGTTCAAACCCAAGCACGTTTGACAGACTGAGGTCGTTTGGTACGTTATATTCAGTTTCAAGTTAATAAAAAAGAAACTAACACAAATGCAATGGAGAGTCTAATACTAAGTTTCAAACCATTATGAAAGTATTCATGGAATGTAATAAATAATCGTGGTCTGTTAATGTAGTTAAATCTCAGTTTGTTTCCAAGAATAAGGATCATAATGGTCACGTCTTAAGCATTATGGAAACTTCATAGAACATCTACTGTGTTTATATGTATGGCCCGTTGTTCTCGTTTTCAAGAATGTTACTATAGTAACCCGTCCATTTATTTGCACGGGTCTAATCATTATACCACACTGTATATCGAGTAAGTGACAGTCTCCGGGGGTAGCCTAATGCTTCATTTTAAGTTGGAAGTCCCATTTTGATATGTTCTGTGGTGCGGTAATTTTTCATTATTTTAAATTTGCTTTATCACGAGAAATGTAAAGCAAATTTGGCATCCATCTCAAATAATTTAACCCGTTAAAGAATATAATTAGCGTATTTCAAGACATTCGTGAATTTTTGTCCGCACAATTTACACTTATTTGTAATATTAAACAAATATGCCACAATACATAGTTCCTGTCATCTTTGAAACATGCGGTACTGTTCCTTTGTTATCTTCTTTGTTGTTTTCTTTACAAAATTCTAATTATTACTGTTCAACTAAATTAATTAGAACTAGCAGAGATGCCGACGATTCCAAATGCGACACTTTGAAAATCTCAATTTCTAAGCTTCGAACAAATGTACAACTACTTCGGATATCTCCGGATGACGAGTTACAAGTACAAAGCCCTGTTGTCTACTTCGCTGTCTCTATAAATAGAATATGTGGTGCTTCATCAGAAATAGAGAAATTTGCCCTCGTAATGTGCTTTCACATTAGCTACGCCAGGAAAGTAGACCGGAAGCGGGGAATCGTAAACAACGACGTCTCTTAAGGAAGAGGTGAAATTTAGTTAGATTCACATTGTGACTGATCGAAATGACGTTGAATACGTAAAATTATTTTCTTATGTGTACTCTGTTTCCATTTGGTTCGGTATTAGTATTAGGCATTTCTAGTAATTTCCATAAGGGACTGCGTGGGTTAGAAAACTAAAGTGTGCCATTTGGTGTAATTTTACTTTTTTTTTTTTGCTATCTTTTTAGAAACACAGAAACGAAACGGGCAAATGCATAGATAAACATACCCAAAATAGATCCCCCCTTACAAACCTCCCTCTCTCTCTCTCTCTCTCTCTCTCTCTCTCTCTCTCTCTCTCTCTCTCTCTCTCTCTCTCTCTCTCGTGAAAACACAGATAGTAATCCGGCAAATGAAAAGATAAACAGAAAACATATCTACCACCTGTGGACTATAAACGTACCCAGTCGAGTAAAAGGATACACACAAAATTCCTGTAATTCTTATGAATCATGATATTTATGGCTGTCTTAGTTCGAAACTGCGTTGTGATTATTGGGTGTCGGATACGATTACGAGCTCTTGTGCCGCAGTTTGTTTTTGTTGGGGTTTTTCCTTTTTTTTTTTTTTATTTGCCCGTCTCTGTAAAAGAGCGGTTTGGTTCTGATGGATGGTTTGCGTGTTGTTGATGTTGCTGAGGATTTTATATTATTGATAGTCAAAATAATGACAAGATTTATAGTACAGGAAAAATGGTAACAACAACCACATATAAATTTTAACAAAAGCAACAGTATTATTCCAGTGTGGAGTTTTTTATAGTCGTAATTTTTAAATCAATAACAGTGCATTAATAATTTTGTCAAGAATAATTATAATGAATGCTACTAACTTCCTCATCCTCATCCCATCCTTGATATCATCACCACCAATTGTTCTTGCAACTTTTGTTTACATTAGAGTTACTGTCAGAGCGGGCGCATTCCCACCACAATCGGATGACCAGAAAGGCCGACTTTTGGATGAAAATCTTATTTAAACACAAATATAAAGAATAAAAGACAGACCTGAAGATAAGTATCTAATTATTATTTACACGACGTAAAAACCGAAGCTATGAGATCCGCTTAGTATGACGTCACAGTCTCCAACCGGAAATGCCAGCCAATCACACCACATCTTGACCGGCAGAAACGGACCGCAGGTGCGGCTTAAAAGGTGACCTTTGCTCTGGTTCATGTCCGGAGGTTAACGTGTTATTTTAAGAATACAGAAATTGGTATCTAGTTATTACCGCTCCCTTATTAATTGCGCCCTCTGTCTTGTCAATTATCGGGAGAAAAAAAATTCTCTCCAAAAAAGTATCCAAAACAAAAGAAAAATGCTTTAATCAATGTAAAAGAGTAGCAAGTGGAACCACCCTGCTTATATTTCCTTTGATGCTCTTCATGTTCTCTCATTCTAGCTGTATGGTGTCTCGCCCAATTTGAGCTTTACAATGGAAAATAATATGAAATTTAAGAATTCAGTATTATTATGTGAACATTATTACCTTTTAGGAACACTCATAGTCCTAAATTACTTAGCCACGTAAAATAAGTCTAATCCTTCGGGCCAGCCCTAGGAGAGCTGTTAACCAGCTCAGTGGTCTGGTTAAACTAAGATATACTTTTTACATTCAGTTAAGATTTTTAGTTTTCTGTGAAAGAAAACTATTGAGATGCCTTTGTCTGTCCGTCCGCACTTTTTTGTCCACACTTTTTTTGTCCACACTTTTGCCGTCCGGTCTCAGATCTTAAAAACTACTAAGGCTAGAGGACTGCAAATTGTTATGTTGATCGTCCTCCCTCAAATCATCAAACATACCAATTGCAGCCCTCTAGCCTCAGTAGTTTTTATTTGATTTAAGGTTAAGTTAGCCATGATCGTGCATCTGGCGACGCTATAGGACAGGCCACCACCGGATCGCGGCTGAAAGTTTCATGGGCTGCCGCTCATACAGCATTATACCGAGACCACAGAAAGACAGATCGATTTTCAGTGGCCTTGATTATACGCTGTACAGAAAAAGCGATTTCGCCGAAGAAACTTCGGCGCATTTCTTTGCAATGTCAAACAACTTTTCCCTCTTTTGTTTAATAAGAATTGGTACTACCACAATAAGTTGCCCAAACATCATCCAAAAAGGCAAGGCCTAAATTCTTTTCTGACCTAATCCCCTGGCAACAGTTTCAAGGTTGAAACGTAAAAGAAAGCTTGGGAACCTGATAAGTCGTGTCTCAGGTTTTCGTGATCTGTGTTGTTTATCTGTATATTCTTTCTCAAGATTGCATATCTCCTGAAGTAGGCGGTAAGTTACAAAAGACATGGTTAGAAACCATGAATACCCATAAGCCATACCCATTAAAGGGGTGGGAAAGATTGTTTTATGGTACTGAGAGAACGTGACATTCTTATTAACTTAATTAACTTAAATTTTTAAGGAGCTTTGTACCATAATCACAAAACTTACAAATTAAAGTCAAATATCTTTGTATCAGGACCGAATTTGGCAGAACGACACAAGACAAACCTAACAAATCATAATTTCAATCTTTTAAGGTGAGAAACTGTTATTTTCACACCGCCATTCATTTTCAGTTTAAAATCATAGCAACAAGGTATGAAGGCTGTTTTAAAGACCTTAAATATGCAAGACTCCAGAGAGTTCCATATACCAGTACAAAGGGGAAGAAAGACTGATCAAATGGATTGATTTTCAAATTCATTACTTTCATACAATAATTTGTGAAGACTGGTGCGCTCACTGTTTTGTTTGGAAGGTTATCATCATAAAGCTTTCGAGACTCACGTCAAAATAAAGTCTGCAAAAAGAGAGGTAACCTACCTAAAAGTGCTTGAAAGAAAATTGCAAGGAGAGATTCACTTGAAAATTTGCCTGGGATAGAGTCAAGTTTTTTTGTCATGTCAAGCGAGAGGGATATTATACAGGTATTGACAGAGAGCTGGAAAGACGAGAACAGTCAAGTCAAAATTGTACCGTTGATTTAGTAATCACTGATGGACATGCACATCACTCTCGTGTAAGTGATAATTTCCAAATATTACGAGGAAATCCGCATGTGGAAATGAAATTTAGTATGAATCTGTGGTTTGAATGTATCTAACTTTAAATTAGAACTAAACATGAAAAAGATGGGCCCGAGAGCGTCGCCTGATACAAAAATACGTATGGGGATCAACTTATGGCGAGCTGAAGTATTGAAACGCTGTTGCATTTTTACAAATGCTCTAAATTGCAGCATTAAAAGGAGTATGTCAGAGAACTAAACATATTACAATCCCTCACTTATTGCCATCCATATCCTCAACCTGGAAAATTACTGTATAAATAAAAAATGTGGAGTGTAGACTGTTGTTGATATTCCACCTCTCTCTCTCTCTCTCTCTCTCTCTCTCTCTCTCTCTCTCTCTCTCTCTCTCTCTCTCTCTCAATATTTTTTTTCTTTTTTAGTTAAGAAAGAATCACATTAAAACTATAGAAAAACATTAACTGGCAATCCATATGAATTGTTTGGTTTCTATTTCTGTGTGGTACATGCATCGGTGTCTACTAGCTAAGAAACCTAACAAGTCATACAGTATACAGGTTTACAGTAATAGTTTACATTATCAAAAATAATTATCGTTAAAAGGCTTTGCACAATGCCGTAGACCACTTCCTAAAGGATTAAATTTTGAATAATGCCAGTCATCGCTCATGGTAACCTAATCTTTGGAACCTAAGCATGTCGATAAGTGAGGAGTCAATTTCAAGCGTGTCATCAAGTGAACTCGCATCTTGTTCGTAGTAATCCATGTTACTTGCTTTGTTTCCTTTGTTCGAATCCTGGTGCGACGGTACAATAAAGGATGGAGCTTATATGGATTTTTTTGTATGTTGCAGAGGAGAGATTATTGTGTGCTAAAGTGCAAATAAAAATAAAAACAAAACTAACAGAAGAAACTGTGTTTTGAGAGTGGATGATTATTTTTTAGGGTAGAGCAACCCAAAAACGGAAACTATTCTAGGTATATGATCAGATTCAAAAGTCCGACGACCGTCGTGAAAGTGAACCCAAGCCCCACTCTACACGTGAAGGTAATGACATGTGGGTGTCGGCGAACTCTTGAAATTTAGCCGTACCTATATGACTTACAGTTCAAAATCTATTTTCATAGCTTACCAAAGATTCCTGTGCTTCCAAAGTTATGTTAAAAGTATTCCAAATGTGAACCGGTAAACTATTTAAAGGTTCCATACATAAAGTAATTTTGTAACCTAATAACAGGTAAGATTAACTAAAAATTTCTAAACTCAATTAGAGTATATATGTATGTGTATGTATGTATGTATATGTATATATATATAAGATATATATATATATATATATATATATATATATATATATATATATATATATATATCTATATATATATCTTTATACATAACGCCATTTTACACGTGTACAAAGTGTCTGTGTTTTTGGTATCTCAAGTGTTGGAAATCATAAATTATGTATTTCAACCTCGTATATCGTCGACCCGTCACATTCACTAAAACGCCAAAGCTTTCGAAATTAGCCATTATTCTATTCGCAGATTTATATGAGTGCCCTAGCATATTAAAAATTACTGAAAAGGAAGATGGTAAGCCTTGGCGTTTTTAGTGAATGTGATTTTGAACTGACTACAGTATACTTCTAGTTGAAATACATAATTATGACTTCCAACACTTGAGATACCCAAAACATCTAGACACTTTGTTCACGTGCAATATAAATAAGTATATATATATATATATATATATATATATATATATATATATATATATTATATATATATTGGTATATATATATATATATGATTTTGTACATCACCGTTGTTTCTGTAATATTAGGAACATTAAGCTATAAAACATTAGTTTTAATTCGATTTACTTCAAATTCGGAAATAATACCGAGGGGGGATTATAACTGGTAAGTGACTAACGACTTATCAGTTGTAACTGGAGTTACAATTAATAAGTGGTTAGTCACCTGACGGATTCGAACCATTGACAGCAACTACCGCCAATTTCAGCGACGAGCTGTCAGCAACTTATCAATTGTAATTCCCCTTCGGCATTATTTCCGATGTAGAGCGAACTGGATATTAAACGACACTTGTAGTTTAATGTTTGTGAATATGTATATATATGTATTCGTGTGCTTATGACACTCAATTCAACAACGAATGGACTAGGTTTCCAGCCCCTGCCGATGACAGAGTAATATATGTACTGTATATTCGCTGAAAATTCATTATACCCCTGTTAATCTGAGCACTGAAGTAGTTATATGGTAGTTAGTCGCGAACATAGTGCGCAGTCAGGTGCAGGAGTGTTTGAGCTAATGACACATACACACAATACACATTGTACATTATATATATATATATATATATATATATATAGTATATATATATATATATATATATATATATATATATATATATATAATATATATAGATATATATATATATATATATATATATATATATATATATATATATATATTAGAGGAGAGAAAGAAAGAGATACAGACAGAGCGGCAGCAGGTGGGGATGGGAGTAGACCTTATAATTATACCTTAGTTTAACCAGACCACTGAGCTGATTAACAGCTCTCCTAGGGCTGGCCAGAAGGGTTAGATTTATTTGACGTGGCTAAGAACCATTTGGTTACCTAGCAACGGGACCTACAGCTTATTGTGGAATCCGAACCACATTATAGTGAGAAATTAATTTCTGTCACCAGAAATAAATTCCTCTAATTCTTCATTGGCCGGTCAGAGAATCGAACGCGGGGCCAGCAGAGTGCTAGCTGAGAACGGTACCCATTCTCCCAATGAGGAACTGTAGTAAAACTTATAAAGCAAGACTATAACTCGGCTCTGTCCTTCCTTAAACTTCTGGGTCAGAATCTGCCCTCTGTAGAATCTTGTGAATCATCAGCTAGCTGCTTCATATACCTACTCAAAAGCCTGATCGATGACATAGAGACCTACCTCCCTAGCCCAGACGCACAATTGGCACCGCTCATTCCTCATCTTGTCTGAATTCTTTCGCTCCCTTAATATTAAGGGTCATATTTATTTTACAGTACTTACTCGGTCTCCCAGCACTTCGAAGATGCGTACTCTTGACCTCCCTTCTTACACATATTTTATCTTTTTTTAGTAATAACCTTTCTATTTTTTTTTCTTTTACGTCCCTGATTTCCTTTCAACTCTTGTAATTCAACATATACAGTATATTGACTTTCTTGGACACAGTTCCACTCTTTTTCTATCATTCACTTTCAGACTCCACACTTCATATCCACAGGATCGTATGCTCAAAAATCTCTTCATACATTCTTATTTCTAGTTTATTCCAAACCTTTACGGAGACCGTGCAACTTTCTTTGTGTCACTTAATCTAAGATTCACTCAGTCTCTTTTCCTGATATCATCACCCCCTCCTAGTTTTCCATCAACGCTGCTAAGGTCCTTTGGTCCACCTTTCTCGTTTCTGTTGTCCTATAATTTTACTCGTGCTAACATTCTAAATTTTCCGCTCTTGCGCTTTTCCGGCACCAATCAACACTGTATCATCTGCAAACGTTAGCCCTCCACAGCTCCTCTTGCCTGATCTCAGTGTTGCACTTTGATATCCGGTCTTTCGCACCATACGTATTCAACGTCCTCCACATTTTATACCATTTTACTTCGAAGAAACCTTCAGATGCTTGCATGTAGAGTTTCATATTATTATAAATGCAACCAATATTGATCTAGAATGTTCGTGGTTTTAAAATTGCATCCTGTGTGTCTTTTAGCAAAATTGGTGATTGTGAAAGAACCTCAAATTCGAGGGAGATTTACTTGGAAAAGTCTTGTTTTCATTGTCCTTAAAGATTTTACATAATTTGTTTAGCTTTTTTCTGCTCTGCTTTTTCGCGTCAAAGGAAAGTATCAGCGGGACTAATTTGCGTCCAATTTGTAAAATGATCGTACACGCAATCTGTTCCGTGTAATGACACCTATTTTCTAATGACATGTATCACTTCTCGATGCTAATCTCCTAATCTTGATTTATGGGCGTTTTGGGATTCATTTTGTTGTCATTTGGATTATTTCACCTTCCCTGAAATCTTGTTTCCATTTAGGAAATGTTACGATTAGGTAGGGCACATTGCGACCGAATGTGCACCTGTTGATTCCTTACAGTTTCTCTGTTAAATATTTCCTATAAGGTATTCATCTGAAAACGCAGCTACCTTCTCTCATTACTTTGCCAGTTTATTTTTTATAAAGATTATTAAAGAATTTAATAGGAAACGGAAAACGGAGAGTATATATCATAATGTGCATTTATCTTGTAAACAAAAGTTTTAGGGTCTTCCAGCCATTGCTTGTCTAAGCAGTTAATTATGTACCAGGTAGTTAGTCGACTGTATCTTTTGTAGCCCTTTTTGAGACGGAATGGAAATAATGGCCTAATTATAGAATTCTAACTTGGGTACAAGAATATGTCTTCTAAAGCAAGAAACATTGAAAGGGGAAGGTGTATATATATATATATATATATATATATATATATATATATATATATATATATATATATATGTGTGTGTGTTTGTGTGTGTGTGTGTGTTTGTTTGTTATGTATCTATGTACATAATTTGTTAGTATGTTCCTTTGCACATGGCCGAAAAAACTAGCCTTAATTTTCTTCCAGTTCTTTTTTTATTTTTTTATGCATTGCAACATAACTCAGGTATAAAATTCTCTCAATTACGAACGGTATGTTTGCCTGTCATTAGTGAGGATTGGTTAGAGTACGAAAGAAACCCGGATTTTTCCCATTTAAATAAAACGGAAATAAGGGTCGCTAATCTCAGTTTTTGACCTCTCAGTTATATCCACGAAAGCATTTGGTTTTAATTTAAATAAAAAAAAAAACTTTTCTCTGCTGCTCTTGTATCGGAATATCTGTACTGATTAATTTTTTCATGCACAGGATAGCTTGACTGGAATTTATTCAGATACAAATATCAAAATCAAGCTTAAAACTTACCTGGGAACTCAAACCATCCAAGTCTCATAGGCAATCTATGCCTCTATTGATGTGCTCCACCCGCTCCTTCGTCTACATCTTCCTTTATTCTGTTTTTCTTGTCATACTATTTCTTTTTTATTCATCTGTTATAAGTTTTCTTCTTCTTAATTTGCTTACCAGTTCCCAGCTAGATTGCTGTTTTTCGCATAAACAAATCCTCCTTTTATCATGATTAGGTAGTTGACTGAGACCGCTGATTCACATACTTATCTAGCCATTCGCATATCTGACCCGAAGAATTAGGTTTCAAATGTAAGGTAAACATTTGGACGAGATATAGTTAAAGGAGCTGCAAAGCACGTCGGAAGAGACCAATGGGACCGGGTGACAAGCGAAAGGCGGAAAGCTGTGCAGCAGTGGGCTACATGTATGGACGATGCAAAAATATCCAAAACTTCTTAAGGTGTGCTGTGGATGCCTTTGTTACAATTATTCATAAGTGTTTTCTTGGTTAGGTCGCGGTTGTGTGCCTATTAACTTTAGTATTTAAAAGGATATTTGCATAATTTCTTTCTAAATGCCTAAAATGGTTGTATTATTAAAAATTTTCGATTAAAAAAATTTCCAATCCGTGAATATCTTCTCGTTGTTTTCACATTCACTTTAAACTTTGTAATGAATTTTGATTAAATTGCCAGTACTTAGACTCTATTTCCTTTGAAATGAAAATGGTGTCCATTTGTACACATATTTTTATATATATATATATATATATATATATATATATATATATATATATATATATATATATATATATATATATATATATATATTATATATATATATATATATATATATGTATATATATATATATATATATATATATATATATATATATATATATATATATATATGTGTGTGTGTGTGTGTGTGTGTGTGTGTGAGTGTGGGGATATGTGTGTCTACATAGTGTATGCTTAGAATTGCATCGCTTAAACAGATATTACGATTTGAATATTTGATCCTTAAATACTAAAAAGGATGCACAAGGATACATAAAACAGTAAGTTTCCAGTAAACCGTATGCCACGTGAGCAGGAAATTGTACAGGAATATTGGGTTATTTTGATCCTTATTTTCCTTAGAAGATATAACGTAATTGTGTACAGAGCTGACAAATTAGGATGAAATCTAGGGTTGTGGGAAAACTTGATCCAGGTACTCTATAGAGCACATGGGCTAAAAATCCTTTTGTCACCGTTGAAAGATTCAGACCATTGTGAACCATTCATTCAAAGAACGATTGTTTAGTCTTTACGACAGAGACTTCTTTAATAGAGCGTTACCATAGTCCGGATTAGACTTTAGACAGGGTGTATGAAATTGTTTTAGTATAGCCTACAAGATTTGAGATTCCGGGGTATGTTGCGATAAACCAGGTGAGACCGAAAG
>NC_089748.1:76926649-76934149 GCF_040412425.1 Macrobrachium rosenbergii
TGTATTTATTTAACATTTGTTTGAAAATTGCAGGATTGTCCTCCTACCAAAACAAGTAACTGCAGATTCCATATTCTTTTATTTTCAATTATCATGCAATGTACAATTTCTGGTGAAAAATGTCCAGGCTATTGAAATAGAATTTTTTCTTTGTTTGAGTATGAAACTACGCACGAATATTAGGATAGCAAGAGGCACGTTTTCTTCCATGTTATTTTAGTGTAGCTGTTGTTTATAGATATCTAGAACGCGTTATGGCTCCGAACCGGATTGAAGTACGTGCATCATGTAACAATGTACTGTAATAGCAATTGCAAAGTTACGATTTCTTGATCTGGTAAGATATGCCATTAAATGTACATTTTTGTAAGGCGAATTACAAGTATATTGCAAATATAATTACCATGCCCTCTTTCTTGAGCTTTTCGTAAGGTAACCGGAGAATTCATTGGAATTCATTGAAATTCACAAGAATGTTCGCCATTAAAAAGGACTATAGACAAGTGCTGGTGCTGACTCCCGATTATTTAGTTATTTTGATGGATATTGCCAACTCATATTCAGCAAGAAAGGTCATCGGCCATTTCCACAAATTTACAATTCTTATACATTCCGTCGCCATAGTTTCGAAGGTGGCTTTATTTACATAGTACCTGCACTGTTATCCCTGCATAAACATTAAGCATATTCGAAATCATGACTAAACAAAAGTGTTGAAACTGTTGTTAGTTGTCCCTAATTCTCCGTCACTACTAATTTTAGTTTGCTGTAAAAGAAAACTGTTGAGATGGTTTTTTGTCTGTCTGTCCGTCCTCAGATCTTAAAAACTGCCGAGGCTATAGGGCTGCAAATTGGTATGTTGATCATCCACCCTTCCATCATCAAACATACCACATTGCAGCCCTCGTGCCTCAGTAATTTTTATTTTTATTTATAGTTCAAGTTAGCCATGATAGTGCGTCTGGCACCGTTATAGGTGCCAACAATACAGGCCACCACAGGGCTGTGTCTGAAAGTTTCATGGGCCGCGGCTGAGAGTTTTACGGGCCGTGGATGAGAGTTTCATACAGCTTTATACGCTGTACAGAAAACTCGATTGCGCCGAAGAAACTTCGGCTCATTTCATACTTGTTTTCTTTTAAGACTTACAATAGCGTTGTTGTACGGGTGTTAAAATTGTAATGAAATGACACTATGTATCTGATAGGTGAAAATCAAGCAATCAGGTACATGTTTAATCACAAATTATTTTCTGTCCTTTTCCTTTTTTACGTTTTGATAAGAAAACTGTGCAGTTATTACCATTCATAATCTTTTCAAGTTTTATTTCTTATGAACAAAAAGTTCGACGGAAGTTTAAGATTGCTTGAGAGACCCAAACTTCTGTATCGGTGCTTGAATTGCTGCTAACCTGGTGAAGAAGTCTCTCTTTTATACCAGCAATTCTCATCTTATGTGTATTCTCTTTTGGTCTTCATTGCTGTTATTTGCAGCCTCATCTCTGAAGGCCTTGAATGAACCTAATAAATTACTGAAGATAAGTAGACTTGTGGAAAGCTCAGAGCAAGCTCAGTAATCTTTGCGTCTTCATAATATTCAATATCTTAAATATTTACACATGCAAAAGCCGTTGGCTAAATCTCGCATTTGCACATTGTCACATTAATTATATTCCAAAATCAAGTGTTTGTACCTTCCATGGTGCCAAGAGATAAAATAGCTTTTCCTTATTTACAGTAATGCAGTAATTTCTTAAAGATATACACCTGCTGCTGACTGTTCCTCTAACCTATGAAGTCAAACATGGATTATCTCCAGTTCATGAACCTAGCCTTCTCTCTCTCTCTCTCTCTCTCTCTCTCTCTCTCTCTCTCTCTCTCTCTCTCTTTTATTTTAATTAATACTCGTTCTTCTTTTAACTTTCTATATGGTGCTGTTGCTGACTTACACCATAAACTCCACATTTGATGCCACTTCTTTACTTTAAATTAAAAGATTTTTATCGCTGCTTCATTTACTGTTAATTGCTTGCGTGATTGACCTCCATTAGTAAGAGAAGCAGAAAGTCATTTTTATTTCAGTTGCAGAGGTCAGTGTGTTGAAAGAAAGAGAGGAGCGATGAAAGAGAGAAATGGATATATATATACAAGAAATAGGTATATATATATATATATGTATATATATATATATATATATATATATATATATATATATATATATATATATATATATATATATATATATATATATATATATATATATATATATATATACTGAGAAGGACAGATGGGTATACCGAGAAAAAGCGATATCGGGCTATGCACGCAGTGGCACACCAAAGCGCTCAATTAGAAACTGCGTTAACCAACGCACTTTCCCACCTGGGGTCTTTGTGTCTTTAGATTTTATGTAAAAATGACCCGGACTATTTAATCCTCTTAATCCGCCGTATAATCAGGTGTTTAACCCTTCCTTGATCAGGTGTTTAATAAGGGGGTACACGTGTTGTCTGCGATTCGCTGGGCATCTGTCGCACACCTGTCATAATTTCTACATACTTAATGAGAAATTTAGGACAGGTAATCAAGCTTGGTGATTTATTAGAGATGATGTGTAATTTAACCCTTTTTCCCTGTGTCGAGAAAGATCGATCGATGACAAAATTAGGAAATGAGAAATGTTACAATTTTGTCGCTTTTATATGAAGCATTTCAGGGAGGCACAACCACTCGAGTGGAAGAGCAGCTTGTGTGGATGTGGTGTGTGAGTGTGACTATTTGCGTGTGTGCGTGTGTTTGTGTGTAAGAGAGAGAGAGAGAGAGAAAGTTTTGTCTGTGGAGATTATAAGATCGAAGTAATATGTTAACCACAAATAAAAAGTCATATTGCATAATCAAGTATGGGATATTAGCGAAACGTTTCTTGGGTGATACATATTTATTTTCGAGTAAACCTGGCGGAAACATTACGATACCTCATATAATTACTTTCTTGATTTCTTGTCAAAAGCATTCTGCTTTCCGCTATTCCTGAATCTAAGGCTTAATTATGTTCATTGGCAAGTCTACCGATAGAGCGATGATAAAATAAACGTTTGAGTCTTAACTCACTGAAAACTAATACTAATTTCAGTTATATATTCCTGTCTTCTGGCGCAGTGAGACTATTACAAGGCAAACATGCCTTGAGTGGCCATCAGAGAATCAGATAGGCATACCCCATTCCGGGGTATTCTCTACCGTAATTCTTTCATTGTTTTTCCTTGTAGATCTGATTTATTATCATCATTTCTCTTGGATTAACTATTATCTTTGTCATAAAAAAAAACCTACTATGTATATCAAATAACTGGCATATAGAAATGCTTTTACTGATCTTATTATGCAAAGCCCTATGGTAGCTATACGAAAAGAGGTAGTGAATATGTCCCAGTCATATCAACTTATTTTCCTTTTTTTCTTTTTCTCCGTTTTAATCAATTATTACTGTCAGATGGGAAACTGGGTATTTTCCCTCCTCGGCTTTGCTCCAATATTTTGAGTACCCTTATTATTAGATATTATTATATTCCAGTAAATAATTATCTTGTTTTTGGAAACTATTGAATGTACTTTGCCAAGTACAATTAATATTCTTTTACTTCACAAAGCAAATTAAAGGGTACGTCTGCTATACTTAATCTGATGTCTTTGCCGCATATTTCGGTAACCACTTTGGTCACTATTCGTAATTTGATGTGTGTCCACATATTTCCAAGATATTGTCCCCTCTGCGTGATGTCAGTGCTGGAAACTTCAGAATAATAAAAAAATTACCATTTTATTAATTTATAACGTTGTCAGTAATACACCTGACATAACAGAAAGGTAAGAGTTCAGTCTGATATTCGGCAAAAACTGTAAAGAGATAGCAGAAAAGACTGGTTAGTGAATTTAATGGAAAGGTTTAACTCTTCTTCCCTCCATTTCGTTGCTATGAGGCATGTGTGATTCTCTGTATAAGAGGACTTAAGAGATTTTCTGGGGAATTATCATTTAGGCGTTCCAAATAGCTGTCAAATTTTGTTTCTTTTGTTGTTCTCAGCCGTTACCCGAAGGGTGGTATTTTGTTCACTCTCCATTATTACCTTCATTTTGTAGTTATATCAGTGCATATAAGATTGCACGTTTCCGTATTACAATCGAGACACCTCCAATATCACTGACAGTGGAATAATATCTCACTTTGGATATTTCGGTCACTAGTAAAAGTTGTGCAACTTCAAGTTTTTAATTTTGCATTTCCAGTGTTCGAAAATGGCTCGCTGATTTTTGTGGTACTGTGTTTGCCTGTGTGACCACTGTAGTTGGGTTTAAAGGATGTACAGTTTTGTACTATACGTTCAAATTCAAATACATCCCTGGTTGCCTATTCATTCTCTTTGGTGGACAGAAATGATGCTCCTTCTAAGGAATAACTTGATTTCCTATGCCTATTTTCTTCTTCGAAGGCCGGATTACCGTAGTTATAGACTATATGATAGGTAATCCCACATACACTATCTCCACTTGAAGCGGATGGTGTCAGTATTTTAGTAGTTTATCATATATATATATATATATATATATATATATATATATATATATATATATATATATATATATATATATATATATATATGTATGTATACATATATTTATATATATATATATGTATATGCATATACATATATATGTATATATATTTAAATATATTTGTATATATACACATGTCTATATATATATCAGTATATATATGCATGTATGTATGTATATGTAATATATATGTGTATGCATGTATATATGTATGCGTAGGCAGTACTATACGAAAAGAGGACATTAATAATAATTTTAAACTTTACACGTAACCTAAATGAGAGTGATATTAAAATTTTTCTCGAGAGCGCTTTCGTGTAGATAAATCTTGACGTTTAAAAGTGTAAAATTTCTCTCTTTCTCTCTATTAGCACATAATTATAAGCTATGCATTTTGTTAATTACATGTAATTGCATACCTGTAATATAATTAATTCAACTTTGCTGCTCGCCATTTAGGTTAAACGCAACCTTGTTCGGGGCATTTAGGAGAGTTTTATAAATCGCACTATCTCTGAATGACGAGTATTGCTAAAAGGCTCTTTTGACATCATGTGACCAAAGATATTAAATCATCCTCCAAAGTGCAAGTGATAAGTACATTAAAGTGGCTGCGACTTGGCTATCGTGAGCGATTTATGGCCTTGCGATAGCGTACGTCTTTTGCTTTATGGACTTGCTGCTACGAACTATGGAAAGGAGGTTTATGATCTTGCTTGGCTGGGCGGATGGCGCTGAATGTAACGCTAATTTTCATTTGATTCCTCACTCATTAAGCCGAGTGTAGTACGTCATGTACATTTAACGTCTCCAGTAGAGCAATGAAATTATCTTTGAAATTAGTACCGTACCAGTCGGCTGCCATGGTCGACGTGGGTTGATACCGGACGTTAAGTATAAATGCCTGCTTTCGGCGGTGATTTGTACAGCAGAGTCGGCAACAGTTTGTACCTCTCTTGATAGCTGAGTGGTTAAGGCGTGTCACTGAACGTCTTCGGTTCTCGTGTCAGCAGTTCGAGCCCGTGTGATGACGAACCCCTTATCAATTATAATTCATCTTTGGTATATATATATATATATATATCATGACATTTTAGCTTAATGTTTATATATATATATATATATATATATATATATATATATTACAGAATCCACTTAGTCATTTTTTTACCTGATAAGTATGTAGTATTTATTTGCCACGTCGCCCTCGTAACTTTTCGATTTCTTCACATTTTAGAAACGCTTGTCGCTACTAGCCTAGATCCAAACGAAGATAAATAAAGTTATTCTGATGCCCGAACGAATAACTTCATTTATCTTCGTTTGAATTTAAACTAATAACGACAAGCGTTTCCAAATGTGAAGAAATCGAAGTTAAGAGGCGACAGAAATACTACAATAAATACTACATACTTATCAGGTAAAAAAGTGACCATATATATATATATATATATATATATATATATATATATATATATATATATATATATATATATATATATATATATATATATATATATTTTTTTAGGTTTTTTACTCTGACCTACTTACTTGATTGCTGGCTCAGGGTCTAGCTGATGGACAGGGGACTTACCATAACAATTATAGGTTCTGACTTCAATTACTAGGTCAGGTAGAAACTCACAAGAAAAATAGTTGGGCTGAAGGCCTTACTTCAACAAGGAACTGTTGCAGTTAAACACTTGGGTTTACTTTAACTGGAATATATTTACATTTAAACACTGAAATCAGAAGAATGGGGAAATAGGCAGGTAAAACAAAGCTCTGCCGAGTGATCGAATATTAAAGCAATTTTAAAATACTGAAGATCTAGGGGATAATCCTCTTGAAAGGGACACTGTAGAGTAGCTTGCAGTGGCTATGCCATGGCATGGAACACAAGACATGGGGTTGTTTCCACAGCTAACAACACCGTCTGCAATTGAGAACGCAAGCGGTTACGTAGGGAAAAATAGCGATATCGGGCAGATCGAGTGTCGCACAGATGGTACCAAGATAAGCCGATCTGTGTGTGGGATGCTTATGTTAGAGGTACATACTGTACTAACTAAGTCAGGTCTTTGTGAGAAATTGCACTTGAGAAAAGAAAATGGAATTCTGTAAAAGATCAAAAGATATGTGATTGTTGAAAGAACCCCAAATCAGGATTTCACCAGGGATGGAGGGATAATTTTATGCGATTGCACTGGTAGGTAATGTGGGCGGGGGTGGCGAAGGTGGCCACGAGGGATAAGCTCAAGAACAAGGGTCAAGGGGCTAGTGTGAAGGGTCTGCTACCCAGATGGTTTCCGAGGACGATGCCGCTTGTGCCCTGCTTTTTACAACCTCGGTGGATTATTTTTCCTTTCCTCTCAGATGGCGCTCGGAACACTGGCATCTGCTTTAGGGGGTCAAGATGGCGGCCAAGTCACATGGGTCGCAACCTTCCATTTTCTATGTCAAGGCCTCTTTCAGGCTTTCTAATCCAGGTGATCCTGGCAACCATGTCTTCGCTGGTTGCTATGGGGGACTCAACTTTTCTCCTGGGCTTCATCCCAAAGCTGGTACATCCGTGAGGCAGGATTTTCGTCTCCATTCGCCTTCACCTGAAAGAGGTTTTTCAAAGCAGTCACCAGGTCTAGGAGAGATTAAGAGATTTACCAAAGGGGGAAGCATCGAGAAAATTAAGAAGGGGCTGGTTTTCTCACACCCCTCCTCAGTTAGTTATCAGTATTAACAATACTATGTTTTACATTATTGCAAGCTTGAAGGTTGAGTTGGCCTACTAAGAGGTCTCCCTCGTTGTAATATATATATATATAATATATATATATATATATATATATATGTATATATATATAAATATATATATATATATATATATATA
>NC_089748.1:76939149-76961649 GCF_040412425.1 Macrobrachium rosenbergii
TAACCATCAATTCATATGATTTTGTAAAAAATGTGAAACGAAATAAAGACAAAAAACCCGTCATACTCATTGCTTCATCCTTCTTCGAGGAATATTAAGTTTCCGAAACGGAAAAGAGAAATAAAAAGTTTTATCAACATCCGCACTGGATCTGGAATGGGACGTATTGCTGTTTGCAAACTTAGGGAGTTTTATTTTCTGGTTGTCTGGAAGGAGAAAATCTAGAATTCAGCGGCCAAAAATTGCATTCACAAAATAACGCTGTTGAAAACTTGGCAAACAGGACTTTAGTTCGTGTGGTGCCTGGGTTCTTATTGCTTTTTCGTAACTCTCTCTCTCTCTCTCTCTCTCTCTCTCTCTCTCTCTCTCTCTCTCTCTCTCTCTCTCTCTCTCAGCATTTCTTTGGAGTTACTTGTTGAGTATCGATTAGTATTGACATATATTCTATGCTTAACCAATAAGACGTTTTAGTTCAAGGAATCATTGTTGAGATGTCTATCTTCATACATTGCTCTGTTTGGTGTACAGTAAATAACATGTCGCTTTAGACATATTTATGTTAGAGATTTCTTCTTAGCTTTCGTTTATCATTATTTTTTTCAATGTAATGTACCTTTATTGCTAACATAATTATTTACTCTTTGGATGTGACAAAAATGTACCATAAGACTGTCTTTTACTTTTAGTATTCGCTAAGTTGCAGAGCTACTTGTGTCCTCAGTTTTTCTTTGCGTGTGTATATCCGAATTTTCCCTTGTTCCTCTTAATCTGTTATCGAAATGATGCCACCTGTTCGCTAAGCTGTGTAAACGCAGTCTAGGTACACCACACCTGTGGAGCCTTTACCGTTTTTTACTTTCTCTGGAACAACTGTAATTTGAACACGTTCCATTATATATTACCTTGTTCTATTTGGTTACGAAATATCCATGTGAATATTTCACTGGTTTCGTTTATTGTCTTACTGGGTTTTCAAACACGTGTTCATGGCATATTTTAATACAAATTTCCCATTTCTGTATATGTTCATATTCTCAATTTAAATGGGCGCGTTGTTCGGGCGATAAAACGCATAGACAACTTTCGTTACTTTTTGTTTTTTCCAAAACCTCATATTTTATCAACAGTAATATTTCAGTTTGTAAAATCCCTATATTTTCAAACCTCAAAAACCTTTAATGTATGCCACGTTGATGTCATGTTTGTAAGGAATATTTTTTTTGTATTTTCCCACACTAATTCGTATTTATATATCCTGTTCCTGTGAAAAATTATCACCGAGCGACCAGCTTTTTTCATAAAGAATCCTTTACTGAGATAAGCGTCACCCCTTCCACTAAGCCTAAGGGAACCTTCTCTCACGCGAGAAACCCTTCATCGCTCACGTAACCCGATCAAGCGGTCATTTTTCCCCCCTGAATCAGTTGACACCTGGTAACATGAGCAGGTGAGTAAGTTCAGCATAACTCACCGTACAGGTATTCAGCACAACTGTTAAAAGTGAGTCAACCTCACCCCCTTCTAAGTGAGTCAATGCAGGAGAGGCATCCTCATCCAATGGGTCGTGAGATGAGTCATGTGAGATATCGATCCAGTGAGTGAGTTAAGCCTCTTTGAATATCGTGTTGCATTTTTCCAGTGAATCATGGAATGTATAATTTTATGGATGACTTAAATTAACTGTGCATATCAGGTTCTAGCCAGCAGACTTATTTTTTCCTAATAAGCAATTAAATGTCTGTCCGTGCCACAAAGAACACAAATGAACGGATGGATCGTTTTTTAAAATCGCAGTTTGTTGACAGCCAAATTCCAGTTCTTGAATATTTGGCTTTCAGGTCAGTGAAACAGCTTTTAATTGGTTAATTAGTTTTCATCCCACAAGAACTGTTTCAAAATCATTTTGAAATCTTATGTAATAAAGATGAAAGGGAAAAGAGACTCCATGCATCAACTCCTTACTTAACGTGCTTCTGAGAACTAATAAATTCTAAGGAGAACTTCGTTTAGCAAAGTGTCCACGAAACAAATTGATATTGGGGGTGATTACCTAATTCATTCCTGATCTTTCTTATGGAAACTATTAGTTATCACTTGACCTGGGGTGCGTTGAAATGTTACCGTTATTTTGAGTGTTCTTTGCGCCTTGCATCCCTCAAGTTTTAAATGTGTAAACATAAGTGTTCAACAAGAAATGTCTATTCATAGTAAAGTTATATTACAAGTTTCATGTGTAAGATTTATTGTAAAATATTTTCATCGCCACCGTCATAGTCGTTATTGAAGCAGATTAAATTTAATTAAAAATCTAAACATTTCACACATTATTTACAGTTAAGAAAGAAATGCAAATGTATTCCCATTCAGTGATTAGATTTTTTATACGTAGGGTGGATGTCTTGCTGAAAAAAAAAAGTTATATTCTAAAATACTTGGTCAGTCTTGAACGGTTCCTCAATAACTAAAATATAATGATGGTCGTATCTGCGTATCCTCTCGCTGCCAAACATGAAAAGTTCCACTTATAAAGAAAATATACCTTCATAGCTACACAGTCTGCTCATCAATATGTATGTATGTATGTGTATACATACATACATATATATAATATATATATATATATTATATATGTTTATATGATATATATATTATATATATGTATATAATATATATATATATATATATATATATATAATATATGTGTGTGTGTGTTTATATGTATATATACATACACATATGTATTATAAACATTCATACATACATACATACATTAAACATATTGATGAGCAATTGCAGTATACTGTATGTATAGCGTGAATGGGTGTATATGATATAAGTATGTATATATGTTTCAGTGCTGACTAAGGCCGGATTCTCCTGGCCTTGGCCATGGCCTTAGGCTTTGGAATGCAGTGGCCTGGCCTAGGCCACATGCATTTTGCTTCGGTGATTCATGCTGAGGCTATCTCGAGGCCACTATATTTGTAAGTATTGTAATGATAATGAATGAGAAGCAAATGCATTTTCGCTTTGAGTTTCGTTAATTAGATCAGCGTAAGCTGATAAAATCGTGTAAACATTGATTTCAATGATGACAGGTTTTAGAGCATATAAATGAGGCTTAGAAATCTCCCAAACAAGACAAATTCTTGTTCCCTCAAACGAATTCTTGTACAGATTGTGTCTGTCATGAACCCGTATATAATTCTTTTTTATATATATGGGCTGTTTTATATTATTATTTATACCTTCTCATTATCCCTCTTCCTTGCTTGGTACTCTATAGTATATTTCTGGTAAGCCAGAGGGAAGCATTTAAGAGAAAAATTCAAAATGGACTGATAATTGTATATATACCATAACAAGGTGAGAACCTACATGCTTCTAAAGAGCAATCCAACATAGTCCATTAGGCTACGCAGTCTTGTCAGGGTATGCGTCAATTACATAATCTTTGGTTAGTAAGAATATCAATCAGAACATTCTCATTCCTTAAGAATATTCGTTATGATATTTCGGTGTAGATACCCTTTTGATGAAATATACATCATACAGCCCATTTTCAGTTTCACACAGTAACAATACCTTTAGGCTAGAATGCCTGGCTACATTCAATAATACTGAGGTGTGCAGAAAGTCTGATTATAAGGATTCCCGGCGAGCAGCCTCTAGCCTACCTTAACGAAATCCTGGTAAGCAGCCACCCCATTGAAAATTAAACAGTTAAAATCAACAGACAGCAATCTGTGCAGAAGTATCATACAAGTTGAAATAACGCTTTACCTGCTCAGTGTATCATTTTAAGTACTTTCACATAGAAGTAAATAAGACATACATTACAAGTGGCTGTTTGGATGTTAGGATGAATACTGAGGAATGTACAAAGCTGTCATTTGTTCCCTATGATTATTTAAGCACTCAAATAATACTCGTTTCCGTATCCTCGATGACAGCCATTTATTTTATTACGCTGGTATAATTTCTCAGCATTAATGACCTTTTGATGGACTGATTGCAGTAGAAATCTAACACCTGGATTATGAACATATCTTTCCGTTCGGACACAAATTAAGTTATTAAGCCTCAGGTTGGCCCCTGTCTCGGGCTCGGCCATTCTGGACTCAAATCGTGCATTCGACTACAACACTGATAAAAAAAAATATATTTATATACATGTAGACACAGACATACATACATATAATATATGTATATATATATGTGTATGTATGTAAATATATATATATATATATATATATATATATATATATATATATATATATATATATATATATATATATATATATATATATATAATCATTGTTTCCAAAGCTGTGTGAAGCGAAGGGCCTTTGGGAAATTTTGCCACTCTCCTGAGCTTTATTTTCCACAAATCTCCACTCATCTCCAGCCTCCGTTCTAGTTCTCAATGAAGAAGGTCTAGGTCTTCCAACTCTTTTGGTGCCCACAGAGCTCAGCTGACACCATGGTATACTTTTCTTCCTGGGGTTGCTCCATCTTGTCTCTTTCACTATTTTCTTATCTGCTTAAGGAACTAAGGAATTTCCCTTATGGTATCATGTCTAACTCTCCTACCATCTGACTCTTTTACTGTTTTTAAAGTTTTGTTATGAAATCGATTAGTGCTTTGAGATATATTTTCGTAGTTATACTCTGGCTGTGTCTCGAAAACATTGCGGATTGTCAGAGACGTTCGTATGCAGTTGAATCTGTTAGATTTCCCGGTCTTATTCAGCCTATTAATTGCTTGATTAGCCATTTTTTTGTCTTTCACAAATTCCAACTCGAAAATGTCTACCTTGGATATCCATGTCTCTTAATATTTGAAAGAATCAGCCTCATTAATCCTTTGTCTAAGGTTATTTAATAACTTTGTACAAACTGTCCTCATTACTTCTGTTTTTCTTAGATTTATTTTGAGTTCCATCCCTCTAGATATATGATGCAGTCTATTAAGCAAGTTTTGTCAGTCTTGTGGGGTTTTGCTGATCAGAATGGCCTCTTATGCGTATTACAAGTGTCAAGTTACTACCGTAGTAAAAATCTAAACCTTCTTTTCCATCCCCGACCACTTTTGTAATTATAAAATCTACGAGAGTCGCAAACAGCAAAGGTGAAATTACATTTCCTGGTAGCACCACACTTTTTAATGCGAAATCCCTTGACAAGAACTCATCAACATCAACTTAGCATCTGCTGTGTTCATTGGTAATTTAAATTTGCTCATCATGTTTAACAGGAGTACCCTGGTAACGTAAGAGCTTCCACAATAATATCTTTGCTTGCGGATCCTATCAAATGCCTTCTCGTAATCAACAAAAGCCATTAGAAGGGGATTTTAACATCCAAACCCTGCTGCATAATATTAACACAAGTATTTGATCTTTGAAACTCATGTCTTCTCTAAAACCAGCTAGTGCCTCTGAGTTTGTAAATTGCTTTCTCCGGCCTATTGAGAATAAGATTATTGAATATTTTCATCGTAATTAACCTAAGTGCAGAACTTGTGCAGGTACCGCATTCAGTCAAATCACCTTCTTTAGCTCCTTAGCTTTGACTTTCAGTTCCCAATCACCAGACTTTGTTGCCTCATTCCGTACTGTGCAAAACAGTCTCGTTAGTATACGAGGTGTCATTGTCTGTATCGACTTGAGAGGTTGGACAGCAAGATTGAACAAAGGATGTTGGACCAGGGGTAGAGTAAAAAGCTAACAAGCAAGTGCAACTGGGGGCCGAAGAAACGCTGCAAACACCCTTCAGCAATGCCTACAATGCACAGCGCAAGTAAAACCTCCTACGGGGATTTATCTTTGGAGCCACCCATATCACGGTAAAAGCATATTTATGAGAAAATAGTTAAGGCTAATAATGTCGGTATAAAATTACGTAAACAGTCCCTGGCTATTAACGTAATACTGCCATTGTAATAATATATTTGAGAAATATTCTTACCAACCAAAAACCGTAGTTTACATCCGCATTCCTTTACTAGACAATTTATTACCCTACTGAAAATAGTCATGAATTATATTCGGTCCATCCGACAAATATCTCGCATTGATTATCACTTCGATGCATTATGTATGTAGCTTTAATTTTTTTCTCGTTGCTATTTTGTTGTAGGACTTGGCAAGGTATTTCGGGTAATTTTTATTTTGTATTCTCTAGCCTTTTCCATGAAGTAAACTCAACTAATGGCCTGGGAATGCAGAGAATAATGGAGAGGGAGGGAAGAAAACGAATAATGTGCGTTGAATCGATCAAGTATTTAACTGCGCTTACTGTAAGGAAATAAATTAGCAAATGTAAACACCTTGCTACGTATTCACAGAGAGAGAGAGCGAGAGAGAGAGAGAGAGGTGGAATGCAGAATAAGTTCAGGCATTTGAATGTCATTTCCAAATCCAGAATTAAACTACTTGCTTCACGAAATTATTGATGAAACGACTTCAGGGAATTTAAATGTACTCTTTTGATCCAGGTTCAAAGACGAGTGACGCGAAAGTCTTGTTACACTGAGTACACTGCTTGAATTGAATGATTACTTATGAAGAACTTAGTGACGTCACCTGAATAAAGATATCTTCCAAAAATTTTACTATAGACATTTTCTTTAGGTATGCATCAAGTTTTATTTCATGATTACTTTTAAAAAGGATTGTCTTGTAGTTATTCAGTTAAATCGTTGCTTGAAATAAGGCCAATATGCTTCTTTGCAGTATAGCCCACTTTCGAAAACTATTACCCGATTGTTGAAACGAACTTACTTTCGCTCAGTGGTCTGGCTAAACTACTTCAGTACTACTACTTCAGTACTACTACTTCCTCTTTGTTAAACTGGACTACTGTTTTTAAACTAGTCCTCTCTTTTATTCTCCAATAGTATTTTAATTGAGATACCAGCTTTTTTTTATTTATTTTTTGCGAGTAATTTTTCTTCTGAAGCTCACTTCTCAAGTGTTCACTAATCCTCTTCGTATATCCATTATATACCCCATTTATTCATTAGTTCAGTAGCAGTTCTATAGTTAACGTTATTTTTTCTTTTCCTGCTATTTATCTTGGCTCCCAGTCATTTTCTTTCTTGTCTTTCTTGTATTTAATGCGAAGGCCGACGGAACTGCAACCCGATGCCTGTATGTAGTCTATGCGTAAATGGAACTATTCCTTGCAGTTGGAGGGTAAGCGAATGATCTGCCATAAAGTGAATGAGACGCTGAATTTAGATTTATTATTTTCCATATCCATAATGCGATACTGCATAAGATCCAGTCCTTCATAATTTTTTTTGTATTTCCTCTAGCTATCGCAAATCCTCTTACACCAATTTATTTCTATCTCACCCGCTTCTTGCTTTGCCCTCTTTATCGCGAAGGGAGTGTTCTGACTTCGCTCAGCAATGCTATTGATGATTCTTGCTTTTAAGGACTGCTGGTCATAATTTCATGATTCGTCTCCACGATTGCAAATATCCACAACAAGAATGAAACTGCCTAAAACTCGGAGCTTTCCAGGCATATGGAGAATTTTACTTTTTTAAATAACTGCGAAAACATTTTTTCAATCGTGCATTGACACCTTCTTGTCAGTATCTCAGCAACATCCTGCAGATGTCTTTTATTGTCAATGGATGTTGACAACAAGGTATTAATAGTTATTGCTTCATGCTACCTCGTGCTTCTGACTTTCCATGCAACACAGGCTTATATCAGGTGCAGCTTGTATCGTGGATAGCATAACCGATGCGGTTAACTCTCTCGGGGTGAGTAATCACTGGCGTTCGAGACTGCCAGCGTCCAAGATCCCCCGGAAATGGTTAAGGTGTTAGTAATTGTAGCCGTCCACTGCATCCTAACTATATCCGTTATTAATTTGGTGCGCCATTACGGGAAAATGTATAAATAAATAGAATAAGCCTACATTTAACTTATCCTCTAAATTTTGTAGGCAATTATTTTCCAATATCTGAATAACTTGTGTCATTTAAATAAAAACCCTCTGCAATTCATCTCTTTTGTTATATCGGCGTTGTTTAACGAACTGTAAAACCACGGTCGATATTATGCTGTTTACTATATGCGATATTTGTCAGTAGCTCGTTAAAACTGCCGCTTTTTGTATTCAGACTCTTTGAAGTCGTGAGATTTATGAAGAATGTTTATGTGGGTTTAATTACTAGTTTAAGTACATTTCTATTTCCTCGAGTTGTGGCAAACCACAGATTCAGCAAGGCTGCTATTATTATGAAATAAATCACGCCTTGTCTGCTTTTCCCGTATATTTTCTCGGTGGATGTCAACAAGCATAATATTACTCGGTGCGGTGATTGTTTCTTGTTCTCTACCTTCAAGCTATGGCTTACTTTCACACGTTATCCCAGAGTTCATAACTTTCCTCTGAAGAGGCTGGAATACTTTCTTTCTGGCTTAGGCCCCCCTTTACTTTCCCCTCTCCTTTTCATGCCTGGCTTCGACATTTGCTAGATTTAGAGTCACAGATCGCAAACCCCGAAAGAGTTTTCAGTCCCTCCTCCACCCGCCTCTCAACAGAGGTAGAAATTACTCGGTGCTTATTGGACATGACAGTCACGTGTAATTGGACGCTGTTTTGTGGGTGCTTTAGTTATTAAGACTACAATTTTGATAATTGGAGATAGATCGTAATTCTCCTTGCTGTCCTTTCTTCTCGCTAGAGATTCGGGAACTTCTTCCAGACTATATCCTGGTAGCCATAGTTGCTTGAACCGAGGCGACCAGGGATTGATAACCTGATATTAAGCGATTTGGCTGGGTCCTCTCTTCCGCGAAATTAATGGCGTGCTGTCCAGGAGTAAAAGTGTTATATGGAAACGATGGATTTGGAGTTACTATGAAATTTTTGTTTTTGTATGTTATTCTGTGTACTGAGCTGTTCTCCGAAAATAAAGCAGGACGTTTCTGTTTGTCCTAATAAAAAAATATATCATTTACATCGCAGATGATAGATAAGTATATTTTTTGCGTGTTTGTTGTAGTTAGTTCGACCACGGCACGCACTTTATGATGTATATAGTTATTGCTTACGTCAGTGAAGTTGTTATAATTTGTAGAGACATGGAAAAATATTAGGATATAAGTTTGTGCTTAAATGGTTAGTTTTGCGTGAAAGTAACTAGCTTTTGCTACGAGAACTTGTGATTTGTTTTTATTTATGAAAACTTACTCATATTAGAAACAATTGCTAGTCATATGCCGTTGCATTATTAAATCTCTTTGTGAGGTTCTTTCAGTCGAGAACTTTTAGCAGTGAAAGTGAATATTCTTTCCATTACATGCAGTGTAATTATTGAAAAAGAGTCGTTAACACGCCTGCGCATCATGTATTATCCCACATTGATTAAGAAGAATTCATTCCAGCTCATATGTACATGCTTCTAATATGTGTAGCCTACTCATCTTCCACAATTGCTTATTCCTTATCAAAGATTTGTGGTATTACTTGTTTATTTTGTTTTTCGATTAACATAGAAAAGTTTTTGACAGGATTAACAGAGATGCAATGTATAGGTTGCAGATGATGTACACCAAAGCCATCAACGTGACATTTCACATAGGACGTGCAGTCAGTTACGAGATTCAGTTATCTGGTTGTCTTATCCAATTTTAAGTGATCGTTACTCTTTCTTACATAGTTGATGAGTAAATAAGAAAATGAACAGATACATAAACCACTGTGACAATGTGTTAAGGGTTACAAGAATTGACAAAATAAAGTCGCGGCACAGCGCCTAGAGGATTGATAACAGTGCTTCAACGGATACCGAATGGTGTCAGGCACTTAGATTCGTACACAGTTCTAGAGGCACAGATACAGTCGATCACGTAAAATAGTTAAAAGGAGGTGGTGTTTATCGCCGGCAACTACTATGTAAAGCCTAGCCCAAGGCCAAATCGTGCACAGTGAGCTCGGTTTTTCAGTCATTATAATTAATTTCATTTTCATGAATCGGTTTTATAATTTTGATTTAGAAAAAAAATTGTTCTAAAAATCAGTAAGCTTTATCATTTTTAATGTCAAACGAGGATCAGTTATGCGGAATATCCTTAAATAAGCTCAAAGTTTCAGAAACTGAAACTTGAACGTTGTCTTAATGTCTACAATTTTATTTTTTCGGTCTCCCTGTCCTTCATTTTCTCATTCACTTTGTATTTTTTGAGATAACTGGTTTCTTGTGATCTTGAAAGCTTAACATGATTGGTTAATTGCCGGTCTCTCGATCAGTAAAGATGTAACATTGAGTTTGGTCAGTAGTGGATGGGTGATCAGCAATGACTGTCTGATGCCGTTGCACATAAACTTCCGTGACCTTTAATGATACTTGCAAAAGACCTTTGGAGTCTGGTGGGGGAAGGGAAGGGTCAGTGAGAATTTAAATGTCACCAGAGTGAGCAAGGACCTGAATAGTACTTCTAGGTCTATGTTTAAAAAGAGAAGGAACATATTCCTCTATTTCAGAAATTAACAATTGATCTCATCATAGCAACAAGCCTATTCTGCGCTGAAAATAAAAAAAATAACTAACATACCCCCCAATCAATCCCTTTGGAAGCCAAATTGAAAATCAAGTCAGACACTCTCCAGGGGTAGGAACAGTCGACAACCACTCAAAAAAAGCGGTTTACGGAAACTCGAGGAATGACCCTGGTGTCTTGGCAGGACTGCTTCTTTCTCCTATGCAGCTCTCTGAGTCCCCAGGGCCCAAAAATAGCCTATATGTAAATGAACCATCTTATCTCTAGGATTCTCAAGTGTTTGTGGTGAGTGAGTAGGGTGACTCATGTAGATCGTCGGTGAGTAGGGGTGAGTGTGAGTCATCCTGTATCGTCTGTCGGAATGGTCATTCTGTTAGAATAAGGTATTCATATTTGTATTCATGTATATTTATCTATACATATTTTCATAATGTCAATGTATGCATGTATCTATTATATATATATACACATATGTACATGCATACACACACACATATATATATATATATATATATATATATATATATATATATATATATATATATATATATATATATATATATATATATATATATATATATATATATATATATATATATATATATATATATTTGTGTGTGTGTGTATGTGTGCGCGCGCGTGTATGTAGTATGTCTTTTCTTCTGATGCATTTTCACTCATTTTTTATAAGTGAGCGGGGTATTCGTCATATTCTGGTTTTTAGACTCCTTTCTCTGCGTATGCCGTTAGTGCTAGTTTGTGTTTACTTAAATTGGTTGCTTTTTGTCTAAAAATTAATTATTTAATATTGCTTTGCCGGTACATTTGGTGGAACTGATATTTCTAGACTTTGTAGTGTTTCATCTCGTAACTGAAATTCTCTCTCTCTCTCTCTCTCTCTCTCTCTCTCTCTCTCTCTCTCTCTCTCTAAATTCGAAATTTCAAGATTTGTTTTGGAATCTCCACTTGGTCTTGGCGTTCCATGCTGATGGAAACCTTTTTAGTTAGTTATGTACTGGGGTTACATGTAGCTGCAAGGTCTCATTCCCATAACTAATTAACGTAATCAAATATGGCTCCTCAGCAAATGCAAGTATCTATCTGACATAAAGAATTGAAAGGAACTTTAACCAAACATTTGAGAAAGTTCCTAAATTTGACAGTAACGAACAAATTTCCTATAGCATTGTATTATTATGCAAGGTATGGGTCGCTTTTGAGTGTGTTGATCAAGGCACAAGGAAACCTTTTGTCATTCTTTGAAAATACAAGTTCTGCGGAAAGGTAACTGGTGACAAAACTAATCTGGTATGGCTGTGACACCAACAGACTGCTTTGAAGGGTTCTGATGAATGTCTGCAAAACTTGTCTCATTTCGTCAATTTAGAACAATTACTACATATATATTTATAAAAGAATACAGTTGGTTTTGTCGATTAACATCTCATATTTATTACGAAATAAAGTTTAACAATTTTTATAGCCAAACTTAAAACAAACAAATATATCTTCATAATGATGTGTGTCATCGTTACTAAAACGTATTTAGCAGAATTCTCAAGGTGACCGTTACTTACGAGTACAACGTTTGCTTCAGAAGAACACTGGGGTCGGTCCAGTGGCTGCTCTAGCACGCAAGGGATTTGGATGTTTATAAAACAATACGCCGTTAAGGTAGAAACCGTGAATTGAACTGCTGAGCCGTTCGGACGCATATGTATGTACAGTACATTATATATATATATATATATATATATATATATATATATATATATATATATATATATATATATATATATATATATATGTACTTAGCTAGCTGAATAACCAGCGCTGTGCCAGAAAAACTCTGAATGACAACCAATAAACTCTCTCTCTCTCTCTCTCTCTCTCTCTCTCTCTCTCTCTCTCTCTCTCTCTCTCTCTCTCCTGTTAAGATAGTTGCTTCAGTTACATTGCCCATCATTTTTGACATTTTTATATTTCACCTCTTCCCACCCACCATTCCTATAGGGCTGAACTTGGACTTAAAGGCATCAGGAGTGTGACTGTTCCTCTCAGTGGTTTCAGAAGCTGTGGATTAGACACTAATATCTGTCACTTTTTACATCTTATTTTTCACCCCTTATTAACTTCCCCCCCTTTTCTACTGAGGCTGAACTTGGACTTAAAGTGCATCAGGAGTGTTGCTACTTATCTCAGCAACCTCGAAAACTATGGAGTACACACTAACATCTGTTGTTTTCGGTTATTTTTACATGTCAACCCCTTCCCACCCTCACCACCCTCCTTTGGTGCCAGTGATGTCTTACCCCTCCCACAGTATTCTTTTCCAGATAGTAAGTCTTATGTATGCCGAAATTGGGTATGATAAACCCTTAAAGTTTTTTTTAGTTAATCAGTCTACGGGCAGAACCAGCCCTGTTTCAGGCAAGCCCTTCCCACCCCTACCCCCTTTGGCGCTAGTGATGTTTTACCCCCACAGTATTCTTTTCTAGGTAGTAAGTCATATGTATACCAAGTTTGTTTGAAATTGCTCAATGCATTTCATAGTTATGCTGGAACATACACACAAACACACACCTACATACATCCATTTATATATGTGTATATATATATATAATATATATTATATAATATATATATTATATATATTACTGTATATATATTATATATTATATTATATATATATATATATATATATATATATATATATATATATATATATATATATATATATATATATATATATATATATTACATGTTTCTCTCTAGAAGTGGCATGAAGAGGGTACATTCTTCCGGTTTCTCAGCAAGTTGCTGTTCTCATATGTATTTTCTTGCCTCTAGCAAATGATAGCATATACAGTTGGCGGCAAGCAGGGAGCGATCCATGGTATTGTCATGGTGCTTACATTAATTGCACTTACAAAAGTAGGCCGGTGATGTCACAACATATATATATATATATATATATATATATATATATATATATATATATATATATATATATATATATATATATATATATATATATATATATAATATAGAAGTATTCACTTCTTCGCAGGCGTCTATGCTAACTTTTGCAGAGAAACAACACAGTGAAACAGGGAGCGTGTTAAAGCGTGGCTCTCTGTTAATTAAGCTTTGCCCATTAAATTCTTCAGGTCAGTACTTTCCGTCAGTAAGCCTCTTCAGTGTACTTGCCTTAATCTGTTTTATGACTTTCTCTGGCTGAAAGACTCTTCTTCCCAAACAGAAACCTTCCATCCTGACACCCACCTGCATGGCCTGCAGCAGGAATTAACAGCACTTTCCTGCAACAGCCAGGGCACTTGAATTGCTCGGGGCGATGAACACCGGCAGTAAACTGAGGTCATATAAGCACGACCCCAGGTAAACAACGGCAGAAGCAGCAAGAACAATGACCCAGTGACGCCTCTGTGCGACCCTTGCCACTGATCAATTGTTCATCTCTCTTGTCTGGCCAGTTCACCTGCCATCCAAGTGCTACCTTAAAGTGCCACGTGTAGAAGTCCCCACTTGTCTGAGAGCCATTTATTCTGCAACCAAGGATCTTCGCTTAAGGGATAGGGTACCTTGTGGTGGAGTGTTCGGTCATTTATCTTTAACTCTTATCTCATTCGTTTTCCTTTTTCCCTTGCATTTTGCTAAACCCTGTATTTTGTCGGAAATCACTTATCAGTGTAAAGAATAATTTAACTGAACATAGCTTAACGCTACCCCTTGAGCCTTCAGCATTCCCTTGTAATAATTAGACTGTGTTTTAGCTTAACCAGTGATCGTGGTCCTTTCTCCATACATTACAGAAGACCATCTCTATCCACTGTGTCCTTATGTCCATCAATCAAGATATTCCTGAGTGTAATTTCATTGTATTTTACTCCATATTTGAGCAGCACTAGTAATCTTGTCACTTGTATAATTTAACTTGAAAGTGCCCAGAGCCCAGCGTGTATGGCTCCCTGTAACGTAATCTTCTGATTTATGTAAATACATTCAATTAACTTAACATTTATAAGAGTATACACACACACACACACACACACACACACATATATATATATATATATATATATATATATATATATATATATATATATATATATATATATTAGTCATAAACTGGGTCCTCAGTGTGGATGGAAATTGGAATAATTTATTATTGTAGACTGCCTTTTGTACCAAAGGGTCAAGATTATGAACAAAAGGAGACTACTGGAAACTCACCTTAGAATCTTCCTTGATTTATGTAAATAATGAAGGTTGCCATTTGGAATTAGAATTCTTTTACAATCAAAAGGGGTTTATTTACAGAGAATGGGGCAAATATGTGAGACCAAAAATGTAACATTTACAGACACATAAATCACAGATAATAGATCAATAATGCAGTAATTTACAGACACACCATGGAAATATGAGGGGCCACAGATACTACAATCCCCGTTAAAACAAGTGACTCTATTATGCTAAAATCCATCCATTCACAGACAGTAATTCATTGGAAGGGATGCATTCCAGAATAATGGTAATTGGTTAATCAAGACGATTTCTGTGTGGGCAATGAGTTCTTGCAATCAGGCTGCAACCAGGAATGTTTGCGAAATTTGGATGGCAGTCATGAACAGGTCCTGGCATAGAATTGCAGACTGGACAGGGTAGGATGGCTCCTGGGTCTGTAGATGCTGCGCTGACATGTAAGACTCGGCCAGTTTATCGAAGTTAGTTTTCACCAGTGTTAGGGAAGAAGAGCCCGCACGTGTGTCTCGGGCGGTAGGTATGTGCGGAGTGGCTCGCCCAGGAATCCAGAGCGTGCCTTCCACGGTTGTTTACTTTGAAGTCTCGGACTACCTCGATCTGCAAAGAGTCATACAGCCAGCAAAGGAGTGGAGAAAAAGTAGATCTTAAGATTAACTACTTAGAGGTTAAGTTCCTATCTATCTCACAGCCTGGATGCGCCTCCCATTCCCCTAGCGGATTGGCCGCTCCTATATCGCGTGATGGAGGTGAGGGGGTTTTTTCTATTGTTTACCCCAGGTCAGCTGAGGTGGGGCTTTCCCTACATGAGTTCAAACAGGTGCTAACTATCCTTTCTTAGTTCAAAATACTCTTGGTCTACCTCTCCCGCCATGTTTTCTTGGCCCAACAGTCCAATGAAAGATGAAAATTTCCCTGAATAAATTAATTCCTATCTGTTGGAGAGAAATCTTTGATAGAAATATATTTATATATATAATATATATATATATATATATATATATATATATATATATATATATATATATATATATATATATATATATATATATATATATATATATATATATATATATATATATAGTGTTTGCAATATTGCTCTTTAATATATATATATATAGTTTGAGTTTTGCAATTAAAGTAAAAGTAAATAAATAATCAAATGGACTTCATGTACTCATTTGAAATAAAGCTATTAATCATCCAATAGACTGTCAGAATAGCATATCCAAAATAACACAAATATATTATCGTGCCTTCAATATCAATATTTTGGATCGCAGTGCCCCTTGTCGCTCGCACAAGACTCCTGAGGTGATTTCCAAGTTCGAGATATGGGATGACGTTACTACTCCCATGCCTTGCCTCCCTCTTTTTCCTAGAACCACAGGAACTATTAACCAGGCAACACGATGCTTCAAATATTTGGCGCTGCATAAGTATATTAGGTAATTTAGCCTTCACTTGCAATGTTAGTAGTGATCTAGTCTCTCTGGAAAATCATCAATTTGCATCTTAGAAGTGTTTTGAAATACAGAAACAGAGGTAGAAAGAGTCAGAGGTTTATTCTGAAAGTTCGTCAGTGAAAGATCCCGGCAAAGGATTGAGCTGAAAGGGAGTCTGATACCCTCGTCAGTTACTGTTAAGCCTGTTACAGATCATGGTATGCGATTGCCTGTGCAATCGGCCCTTGTACTAAAAACATGCTTTATGGTGCATATTTTTCTAATGTCGATTAGTTTCCCCTACAAGGAGATAATAAACAGCATTCTTGATAGTCACAAGGGATGTCTTTCAAAATAGCGCCTAGATCACGAGAATCTGGGAAATGAACTAATGTGCAAATCTTTATGCCCTGGTTTACCTAGCGTAAGGACTCATATTAGGAGATTTGAGCTGCTGCAATGGTAGATTCTCATACAAAACCTGTGATTCTTAGGCACAGATATTTCTTAGCTAATAGGTAGTAAGGTCAAGGGGCTAGTCCTAGTTTTCTGGTACGGCAGTACCTTCAACATTTTAATATACGAGTATATTTCTAGTATTAGCATTCCACAATCATGTTACATTTTCATCATACGGCATGGTTGTTTGCTAATATTATTTTCAGGAACTCTTCAAGGATCAAGAGCCGTTGTTAACAGCAACAAGGTTCACTAGAGATAAGGGACTAAAAGAAGATATGACGATTGTCTTTCATTTGAAATAGTGTTTCATAAAGTATAGTAAAGTTAGACTGAATGAAACATATTTATGTGTTTTAACATGTTCTAATCACTGACCATTTTCCGGGAGAGGTTTTACTGACATTCCTGAAGGGAGGACGCTTTGCAGTAGTGTGATTCATGTATGAGTCACCGAGATGAATGAGGGACGCGCAGTATACTTTCTTTGATAGTCAGCTTTATCTGAGGATTTGATCTGCTTCAAATATTATGTTAAGATAACATTCCAAATTTTATGGGGGACTGTTAGCAAGTCATGATTGTGATTACCTAAGCGGCAGTTTTGTTAGAGTAACCCGTCCTAAATCATGTTAAATGTTTTTTATCTATTGAATCAAGGTTTTAAACTCTCTCTCTCTCTCTCTCTCTCTCTCTCTCTCTCTCTCTCTCTCTCTCTCTCTCTCTCTCTCTCATTACAAGTTAGTTACAGAAACCAACATATATTATGTACTCCATTTTCTCGTCATTAATTCATTTATTTATCCAGTATAGTTCCCTTTACACACTTTTGAATGAAACTCCTTTTTGTCTTTGCAGTATGATAAACCATTTTTTCATTGTCATGCTTAAATGTTTTCCCTTGAAAAATTGTGATTTTCTAGCTGGTGTTATTTGGTCTTATTTCAGGATCAGAATATGAATTGCATGCCTGCCGTTAACGAATGGGTTGACTCCTAATTAATCTGTATGTAAGATAAAAAAAAAAAGACCATTTTGACCGAAGTGCGTAGGCAGTGATACCTTTTTAACTCTGCGTTCATTCCTTGTATACAGAATTCCTAAGGAAGATCAAAAGGTAATAGTAATTCATGGCGATAACTGTTAATATCGTCTGTTTTCTAGTCAGTAAAACTGTATTAAAAAAACCGCCTTAAAGTTTGTTAGCTGATGAAGATTTTTATATGTTACTAAGAACGTACAAAATGCCTTCGCAAAATCAACGACACACTCACTATGTGTATATATATTCACTCATATTAAGCTACAAATACTCGCTTCATATGGAATACCACTATAGATGAATAACCTACATCCAATGGGAATTATGATAAGCGCATCGACCAAGCCAGGATTCGAACCAGTACCGTTTGATACATAGGAACCGGGGATCAATGTATTCGGCTGTCAATAGATATACAAGTTAATTTCAACTCTGCTGTACATATTCTTATCGAAAACTTTCTCTGTACTCAAACTCGAAATCAACCCATTTCCTCCACGGTAGTTGTGTTACTTATACTCATGTAACATTTTACATCCTTACACATGTAAAGCCACTTACGTAAATTAATGCTGAATTTGCTTTAGTTTGGGAATAACTTACACCAAAATGGAATTTATATAAGCTTACCTGCCCCGGTAAGGATTCGAATATGTCTTTTGGGTTTGATTTCGATTCAGAGTACAGCAAACTTGAAATTAACTTATATCTCTCTCGACGGCCGATTGAATGAGTCCCTGTTTCCTATGTATCAGACCCAAAAGGCAATGGATCATATCCTCCTGGGTGTAATCTTACTCCAGAGGTATAGTGAATTCGATAATTAGGGGACATTTATGGCTTAATATGTTTGAGTAGGAAAAAAATCATGGGTGTGTAAGTGACAAAAGTACCACAAGCCATATGTATGCCTATATTATATATATATATATATATATATATATATATATATATATATATATATATATATATATATATATATATATATATATATATATACACGACTATTTATCACATCACCATGATTCATATACAATCAGAAAGCTACAAACGTCCTTTAATATCCAATTGCTCTACCTCGGAAATAATATATTTTTCATATACATATCCACAAAATGAACTAAAATTGGTGTGGTATATAAACTCTGATATATAAGATAGATATATATATATATATATATATATAATATATATATATATAATATATATATATGTACATTGAAATCTTAGCTTAATGATATAGACCAGGAAGAATATTCTTTATTGTATAAACCTCATCATCAGGCTATATATATATATATATATATATATATATTTTGCTGATTTATATATTTTATTGTTATATTCATCTATATATATATATATATATATATATATCATTAAGCTATATATATATATATATATATATATATATATATATATATATATATATATATATATATATATATATATATATATATATATATATCTTGGGGCCATTTTATATGCGCACACCAATTTTAGTTCATTTGGTGTGGATCACCAACGACACTGAATTTCTTGAGGGTAACAGATCGAGCACATAATTCCTTTGATGTGACGGCAAAAGACCGACAAATGGTGGATCGAGCCCGTTGCGTATCTTTGTATCATATTTTGATACGCAACGGTGCAACGCTTTCCCGTCCACACTGCTACGCAACGATGACACGATACGTGGAAATGCAACAAGTGTGGACGCGGCTTAACAAGTTTGGGTTGTTACTTGTCACATGTGTATACCTCTCATCACCTCCAGATATTTTAAGCTATATGACTTAATTACCTGGTATTTTGTGTAATTCTCCTATTGCTGTTCTGTTCTTGCAAGAGTCGCTTCTGGAATTTTACTTTGCATCACTAACGCGGTTATTTTTTCTAGCATGCTCTGAATTACGCTCTGCTGTAATGTCGTTTTGCATGTTTCTTCAGCAGATATTTTGGGTATTTCTCATGAGAGCTATATGGCTACACAAAACCGAAAGTTTATCATCCAGTTAATATTTATATAGCAAGCACCCTGTTTCCATTCATAATGAGATTTTACGAACACAAACAGTCGGTCAGTTTAACCAAAACTGCCTTCCCATCGCCTTGAAAATATCAAACTACTCCATTTTTCGTGCGCACAGCACCCCAATATTTCTCTTTAAGAGGAGCGTTCGTCATCATCTTATAGGAAAAGTTTTACAGCCCTTTCTTTTGATGGCAAACGTATTGGATATTCGTGACGTCTTCATCTGCCATTGTGCTCCCATAATAAAAAAAATGAGGAAAATTGCTGACTGACGTAAGGGTTGTAATAGTAGGGAAAAAAAAAATCGACTGCGTGATATATTATTAGAAACAAATACGTTTGCGAATGTTCCGTGTCCAGGGTTTTCGTAATGCTACGAGATGCACCACCATACTTCACAGCATAAACTTTTAAATTCTCTTCTTTAGAGAAGTGATGTCAGAGTACGATAAATATCACCATATTAACAAAATAGATACGTTCTGCGGACTAAAATAAAGTAAAAATGTTTACATTTCATACATCAAGTGCGTTTCATAGGTGTTGTTGTTGAATTGCTAATTTTTGTTTCTGAAAGTGAATGAAAAATGAAATCTTTAATATTAACTATTGCGTGCGTATGGCTCAGTTGCACATGAAGGTACGAGTAGATAGGAGAGGCGGAGGGAATTTCCAGATAATTTGGCTATTTGTTGAGGCTGTCAGATTGGAAGGTATTTTTCGGGAATGTTGATACTGAGGATGCTTTGTCTTCGATTATTTACATATCACTGTACGTGTCCTCCTGTATTTATCTGCTATTTGTGTTTTTGAATTAATATAATTGTAAATATGTTAGTGTACGTGAATTTTTAAGATACACAGAATACGCGTACTTCGCTACTAAGAACAGAACTTGGATTCGATGAAAATATATACAGCTAAGTCAAAATCAGCTTACGTCTTTCTTGAAAATAGAAGGGAAAAAGTCACTGCTATCCTGGTTCTTTAATCTAAAGGGTGTGAGTTCGAACTTTGGCGAGGGTAGGAGCACTTAATCACATACAATTCCCTAGGGTGCAAGTTATTCCCAAGGCAAAGTGAGTTCGATATTAATGGCTTAGTATTTGCGAGTAAAAAATGTCATTGATAAATAGTGAGTATCTAATACACACACACGCACACATATATACTGTATGTGTGTGTGTATGGGGGTGGGGTGGTGCCTGCACGCGGAAATGTTCGTGATCGTGTATTTATATAAAGTCTTCCTTGATATTTTTAGATGAATCAGAAAGCACGGAAGGAGAGAAAAGTTATTGGTAATACTTTAATAGAAGTAAAACTGTGAATGGTAATCATATTCCTGTTGAATAGCCGGAAAGATCCTTTACAAGTAGTTTGACATAAATCATAAATAAAAAAAAAAAAACTAACGATGCAAGAAAACCGTTCTGTTGGGGTCCTAGGCTTAGGATGAGACTGCAGCTCCTAGACTTAATTTCGAAAAACTTGAGAACAGGCAGCCAGTGAGCAGCAACCAACCTTTGCAGGTGTTAAAAAGTTTGAAGAGTCCTTCCCTGTTTTCGGTAAAGTGTAAAGTGCAGTTGTCTTACGGGAAGAGTCATCATTCTCAGAGTCAACCACTTACTTACCAAGCTGTTGACAGAGGAAGCAGAGATAGTTGTGAAATCAGAAGGTCTGCACTTGAAAACTGATTTATAATTATCATGTGGCAAACAGTCCTGATATTGGTATTATGACACTACAGTAAAACTATTACAAAGAACCTACATACACAACTATAACTTTCAAGTGTGTACTATGGATGGTTGGGTGGTCATAGATTTATCCTTTGTCGTTTATCTGCCTGGCCTTTCAGAATCTTTTCCACACTGCACCGAACTCATCCTTTGTACCAGGTAATCCTCTTTTCTTTAATGTCGGTGTTAATTCGTGCAATAATAAGCGTTTAAGCAATAATCCATTAATCTTACGGAGAAAAGTTTGACCATGACTCATCCGACGATACACTGAAAGGAAACCTTGAAATGAACCTTGTTGCAAAGCTTTCGGACGTTGATCCTCTTTTGGGGATGAAGTGAATCATAATTGTTTAGTAGATAAGGAAATGGATAAATTTAGCTGATTCATGGATGTAGGAAATAGACGCATCTCGTGTGATTCATGGATCATGCGTCAGGCACCCGGGGTAACATATAGGTGAAAGCGTCGGATAAAGAGTAAGATTAGTGTCCTTTGTCGCTTATCCTGTTACTTACCTGTTCCCCCCTTGTCCCCCCTCCTCATTCACCCTCCTTTTCCTTTCTTTCACTTCCACTTACCCCCAACCATGTCACTGTATTTAACAAAGAACCACAAAGTAAATGAAAGCTTAAAAAAAGTGGTTTTAAATATGAATCATATCTTGCTTTGGGGTGATGTGTTAACACCTGTGTCTTTTAATGCTTCAGTGGCTCGTTCGACGCCGCGTTGTTGCTCAAATAGTATTTGGATGTATCGTCGTCCCTGGACGTGTTTTCGCTTGGGTGTCAGTATGACCCAGAGCACCTGCTGCTCCGTGCCTCAGAGAGAGAGAGGACTTTAGATACGGAGGCCGAAATGCTGTTTGCCTTTATTACAGACTAAAATTCCCATTTCAATAAACGTGTTCGTTATAGTACACGTAGCTGTATACGATCTGTGTTTTTATGCTGAGGCTGATAG
>NC_089748.1:76964149-76971649 GCF_040412425.1 Macrobrachium rosenbergii
ACCACAGACCCCACACCACGGCAGTAACTGATCATGATGCAGAGCCAGTGATTTTTTCATCGCCCTGGGGGAGGCGCGAACTCATGACATCTGAGTGGCATGCCAGTTATGAAAGCGTTTGTTATTTTTGCTTTTTTGTTTCATCGCCATAATACCCAATACTCTTTTCGTCCTAAACAGAATAAGGTAATTTCACACACACACACAAAAAAGGCTCGGTTTTAGTTAGCAGACTCGTTAGTAAGAATAATTATAAGTCTCACCACTCGTCGTCAGATTCCATCATTGTTTTTGGAGGTAGGACTCTCTATAACATTCTTCATTTTATAATTAAAGCCTCTCAAAATGGACACCATTTTCTTTAGCAATTCTTTCATGAGAAGCTCAATATGTTTGTGAAGTTATTCCTCTAAGAAATATTTTAGTTGTCAAAACGGAAACTTTTATATAACCTTATTCATTATCTGAGTTTGCATTGAGAATAAATTTGATTTTATTACCTTAAGGTAAATTTGGTAATCCTTACTTAGTAGTTGCTGTAGAGGTTGATACTCGGAGTGGTACGGGCCCATTCCCTTAGAATATATATTGACCTTGGCAGCAATATGAGCATGTTGAAAGATTTTACGGGAAAGGCCAAATGTGTTAGAACAGTGTTCTTAACCTGGGGGGCGTCAGCAATTTCCAAGGGGGGCGCGAGCCCTAGGGAAAAATTAAAAATTCTCTAATTCGTTATTCTCTTAAGAAGAGTTGCTAAGAAGCAGTGTCAAGTATCTCACTAATTGTTTCCTAAAAGAATAAAAACACATCTTCTCTTTCTCTTTTTTTTTATTTTCCTTTAAATCTGGGAGGGAATTTTATTCATAGTTGCAAGGGAGGCGTGGAGGGAAGGATCAACTGTTAGAGGGGGCGTGGTAATAAAAAGGTTAGGAACCACTGTGTTAGAACATGTAGATGGAAGAGTCACTGTTTTCGCATAAAACTGGAACTGGGACGAGAACAGGTAATGTCCCTTAGCTGTTCAGTGACTATATGGACGGAATTATGTGAGAGGTAATGTATGAATGTTGGGCACAAAAAAAAATTGAAGTCATTCATATGAATTGCAAGTGTAGTACATGTAGAGTAGTATGTTTGGAGTAAATGTAGAGATAGAGAAGCGATATTACAGTTAGCATGAGAAAAGCTATGTGTTAGTGTTTGGTAAAGGTTTGAACATATCGAAAGAATTGGGGGACCATAAGTTGCAGAAAACTGTTTTAATGCAGGAGTGCTGAAAGGATGGACAAGAAAAAAAAAAAGGACAAGGTGTTAAATGTACCGGCTTGGAAAGGAATTGGGGTGGACTGGTCTTAAAATCCTGAAGACAGTATTTGTAAGATGAAGGTGGAATGGAGTAGGTTGTGTTCACCGTATTGCTGATGTAACCTCTGCATGAATGTATTAAACCGTTCATTATTTAGAGGTTTTCTATTCTGACTCCCATCCTTTAAGCAACAGTTATTGGAAAAATTAGATTAATATTATCTGAATTATTCTCTGTAGCTACACCTCATTACGGACATTTAATTAATATACCGCATATATATATATATATATATATATATATATATATATATATATATATTATATATATATTTATATATATTTATATATATTTATATATATATATATATATTGTATATATATATATATATATATATATATATATATATATATATATACATAGATATATTTGTACATGCATACAATTACATTGCCATTTTTTCAGCTTTGGATTAAATGTTGTCATGGTATCTGTCTTTTATAGATAATTTTTGTCTTTTCTTGTAAGCAAGCAAAGTGAAATTTGTATGTTGTAGAGTTAATAAATGAGAATTGATTTTGCCTGTGTTAAGCAGCAAGCGAACGTAAACTGCAGTGTCGTGTTCTTTCATAATATATATATTGTCAACATCTCTAAACAAGTAAAAAATACGCCGAAGTTTCTTCGGCGCAATCGAGTTTTCTGTACAGCGTATAATGCTGCATGAAACTCTCAGCCGCGGCCCATGAAACTTTCAGCCACTGCCCGGTGGTGACCTGTGTCCCTAGGCTGACCAAATCGGAATTAAGAAAGGCTACCAAATCGAAATTACAAAAAGCACCTATGAGGGTCTCGACGAGCCTCGGTGTCACGATCTTGTAAATGTCTTTGATTGACATCATTACGAGTTGATGTGCTGCAGTATGAAACTCTCAGCTACGACCGGTCAGTGCTCAGCTGTTTCCCAGATGCCGTCAAGTGAAGATGCGTCGGCAACGCCTCCGGAGTTGAACTCGGCCTGTTTCCGGCACCTCTAGCGGTGCCAGAAGCGTGATCTATGGCTAACCTTAACTTTAAATAAAATAAAAACTACTGAGGCTAGAGGGCTGCAATTTGGTATGTTTGATGACTGGAGGGTGGATGATCAGCATACCAATTTGCAGCCCTCTAGCCTCACTAGTTTTTAAGATCTGAGGGCGGACAGAAAAAGTGCTGGCGGACGGACAAAGCCATCTCAATAGTTTTCTTTTACAGAAACTAAAAATGAAAATGGAAAACCATATGAGCGTAAATAGCCCCAGGATAAACTTCTACCATTGTGCTTTTGCAATTGGAGAAAACATTATTTTGATTAGCCTGCTCAGGTTTTCTTCTCCTCTTCACCTTGACGAATTCATGAATGAAATTCATCGTCAATTGGCCTTGGATTTCATGACAGGTCACTCTCATTGCAATCAATTGCACAAATTTGTATTTGATATTCAGCGATTCTATTCATCTTCCTCAAATAGAGAAGAGTGAAATAGTTTTTTTTTTTGTAGTAGGCTAAATTAACATAAGTCACTAGTTATAATTAAATTCTTAGAGAGTTTAAATAGCTTGTCTAATCCTTCGGGCCAGCCCTAGGAGAGTTGATATTAACTCAGTGGTCTGGTTAAACTAACGTTAAAAAAAAAACACTCAATTTCAACTAATTAAATTTTGACCAAAAACGCACCTTTTACTTGAAATTAAGTTGATAGCCTAATAGAATTATCATCGTTCAACATCTGAAGAAAAGCGCTAGTTTGGAGATCACTGAATTTGAGGACGGTATGGGAGCCAGTAAGAATTTGACATAAGGTCTATTTTCTTCGATGAACATTTAGTATTAGAGCTCAGACTTTGTTTCGTTTCTGCTGCTCCTAGTTTTATGGTTTGTAGAGTATAAACCCAATATAGTATTTGAATTTATTTGGCCAATAAGTGATTTCCCGAAAGATAGAATGACTTCAGACAAAACGAAACAAAGTAACGTCACATTTATCTTGTGTAGCTTTAATTGGGACAGAAACTCCCTGTATAAGAAAAAATAAAAGCCACAGACCCATCGCTACTCCATATACATGCAGATGATGTTTGTCAGTACAGATTGCAGTCAAGTTACTGCGTGCCTAAGGAAGTGGTTACTATAAAATCCAGGTATTCGGAGCTCCCTCCCAGCTTCCGTTATGAATCACTGGACTTCCCTAAGGTTCAGTACTCTATCCGCTACCTATCCTCGCCAAGAATTTCCCACAGACACACCTTGCGGTTATTCCCCGACACAAAACAAGTTTCGTTGAAACGTATAGGAGACTAATCAACACTATTACTATGCTGGTAGAAACAGGGAAATAGATGTTTATGTGTTTCTTTATTAATATTAAACACTATTTTTCTCTTTCCATTTGTTGTTAAAAAATGTCAAAATCATCTTATCTGACGGAGGATATTTGTGTCGGGACTTCATTGTTCTCCGATATAAATCCAGACCTGCCTTCAATAAGAGATTAATTCACAAAGGACTGCATTACAATAATATAACAAGTATTTGAAGTATTTTAGTTTTCTTTGAGTTCAGATCACGGGAATAGTTGGCACAGAAGTGGAGATGGGTGGTAATTTGACCTAATGTCATGAATTTCTGCTCGTGTCAGTCTTTGAAGTGTATGTAAAAAATTTCAAAATTTAGCCCCTAAGTGAACAATGTTAATTTTTTGTCAGTAAATTCATTCAGAATGTAGCCATCACTGTATTATTTTTAAAAAAATCCTTCGTGTATCATTTTTTCTTAATAATTTTTCTTAATATCTCCCTTCTTTTCTTTAAAAGCCATGACACCTTTACTGCCCAAAAATAACTTGTATCTTGAAAAAGCATTATTGACCTGTAACTTTAAAACCTATAGGAAATAATTCTCAGTGTAAAAGAACAATGGTGAATTATCACTGTCTTACGGCACTAAACGTAAAAATTACCTTGCCTTCCGGCAATAATTAAAAGCTAAAGTCATCATCGTTTGAGGCACTTTAAAAACGTAGAAGCTATGATATAAAATCTCTTGGAATGATGAGTACAGAATACGATTTCAAGGAGTTACAGAAACATAAAAGGACATTGTTATGTACCCAGTCTTTTAATCATATCAACCTCTACGGTAGTTGGCGGTTAATAAAGCCCAGCCACCCGGAGTACACAAAAAAAAACCTGGTAAATCCATTGTCAAATTTTAATTAACAGGGAACGCCTTAAGATGTGTTTTTCTGGTTTTCTGTGTGGTCTCCCTATAAGGAAGCATGGAGAGCTGTGAAGTGGTGATACTTCTAGCATTGTGTATATATATATATATATATATATATATATATATATATATATATATATATATATATATATATATATATGTATATATATATATATTTATATATATATATATATTTATATATTTATATATATATATATATATATATATATATATATATATATATATATATATATATATATATATATATATCCACACACTATATACACATATATAAATTATATATACTGTATATGTATATATATAAATATATATATATATATATATATATATATATATATATATATATATATATATATATATATATATATATATACAGTATATATATATATTACTAGTAGTGTCACTGCTTCACAGCCCTCCATGCTTCCTTTTAGGAAGACCACATAGAAAGGCAGAAAATGCACATGTTAAGATATTCCCTGTTAATTAAAATTTGACAATAGATTCTTCAGGGTCCCAGTACTCTCACTCGTTAAGCCTCTCTAAAGGGCCTATCTTAATCTGTTTTTTGACTCTGCTGGCCGAAGTCTCCTCCTTCCAGGCACACCTTCCTTCCTAGGTGACTATGTGAATTGCCTGCAGCAGGAAACTAATGGGAATCACGCTCGAAGGAGTGAAACACCTGAAATACCCAGGACAGCAAACACTGGCAAGAAACAGAGGTCATATAAGGGTGAACTGAGGTCAACAAGAACAGAAGCAGACAGACCACTGATCCAGTGACACGCCGCTGTGCGATACCTTCTCACCGAGCAACCGCTCACCCCTTTGTCTGGCTGACAACCTACCATCCAAGTGCTACCTTAAAGTGCCATGTGTAGAAGTCTCACTTGTCCAAGAATTCATTTACGCTGCAACCATGGGTCTTCGCTTAAGGAATTAAGGCACTGTGTGGTGGGTGAGTGTTCAGTCAGTTTACTTAAACTCTTATCTCATTCCATTTCCTTTTCCCCTTGCATTATACTTAGACTCAGAAACATTGTTGGTAATCAATTATCAGTGTTAAAGAGTAGTTAACCTGATCATAAGTTGACGTCAGCTCTTAAAGCCTTCACCATTTCCCTTTGCAAGGTTAGTTAGTGCTTCGGCTTAATCAGTGATTGCGTTCCTTTCTCTATACATCGCAGAAAGGGGGTGCATGTACCGCTGTAGAACCATCTGCCTCCACTGTGCCCCTACGTCCATCAATCAAGCTATTCATGCATCGTTTTTCATCATATTTGAGTCTTTATTGAGTGGCACTCTTAATCTTTTCAATTGTATAATTTAGCTTGAAAGGTGCCAAGAGCCAAGTGTATACAGCTCTTTGTAATTGATTCTTCTGATTAATGTAAATACATTGAATAATAATACACTGAATTAATTTAGACCCGGAATTTCTCTCCTGAGTCCTTCCATTACTTGCAATGTAATTCTCCTTAAATTCATTCTTGTACGACGTGTTGGTCCCCAGTCAGATGTGTCATTGCCAAGGTAAGAACGTACAAATCAACCAACACTTGTATCAGTGGCGAACTTGCCAGGATCTTGCGACTTCCTACAGCAACTAACCAAATCTTGCATATCTGCTAAGCTGTAAGTTGTGGATTGAAACGAAATCTGAGTGTAATTCCATTTACATTCTATGGGCATAATATTGGACAGAGGTTATACAGCGTAAGTATCCATTTGAACATTTGATGTTCGTAAATCTGTGACTAGGAACTCGTAAATTCCAGAATTTCATATTGCATGCATTCATTGCATTGCCATTTAGGTAGATTAGTCAGGAACTGTTGCTACTGCATATTGGCAAATTGCATGACTCTGCTAGTCGGGAATTTAGCCAGAAAGTGAATCAGTGAAAATGATAACTTGAGAGAAGAGTGGAAAGTTTCTCTCTATCCGTGTAGCAGAATTTGTGAAACCCTTAGTTAGGAAAGTCACATCTGGAAACCCATCTCATTACTAAGGTAATGTTTTTTTGGGCAGCAGAGTTGCGTGCAGGCTCCTCTCACCACCTACCCATTTTCATTACAGCCTGTTTTTGCTTGTAGGAGAACTAATGTTACAATTTTTCAATTCCTAGTCCCTGCGAAATATCATTTGTGCCTTTGAGTTTATTACCTTTAGCATACGCTTGTGTGTCATTTCATTCATAACAGAGTCGTGGTTCATTTTGTATCTTGTAAACAGAGAAGTGTTCATGCATACATCTGTTTTGTTTTGACTGTGAGAGCCACTGCATTGCACTCACGCATATGTCTGTTTGTTTTGACTGCGAACCACAGTCTTGCTACACACACTCATCAGCCTTACCTGTCATACACGATCACCTCACAAATTTTACGAAGTCATTTTAACTTCCTTTGGGTCACATGCAAGACATTTTCTTACGTAACTGTCAGTAATTTATGATAGTATTGTAATCTTTTACCAACCATGGCAATTCTTTGATAAGAATCCACTCTTTAACAAGTGTAATCATTCACTGATGATACATCCAATACGTCTGAGATAAGACCTTGAACTTTTACTTACAAGTAACATTGCCAGTGTAAACATTTATATGTGATCATCGTTAATGGTATACGAACAATCGCTTTACAACTTGCTTAGTACAAGAGCATACCTAACTTATGAGTACAAGCCACTAAACCCTGGAAGTCAGTTCTGCCTCACAAACCACTGTAATCTTTTCCAAAACCCATTAATGCTTATACTCCATTACAATCAGCACTAACATGTCTTTTACTTCGTGTTGTTGTCCATGGCCAAGCTACTCGAATAGTGGGTATCGAGAGCACATTTTTGACTTGATTCTCTGGAATGAGTCCACACTACTAAGTGCCACAAACCCTGTTCATTGAAC
>NC_089748.1:76981649-76989149 GCF_040412425.1 Macrobrachium rosenbergii
TATATATACATATATACATATATATATATACATATATATATATACATATGTATAACTGAATCACGAAAATATGGAACGTGATGAATATATAAATAAAGATGAAATCCAAAAAGGAAAAAAAAACACTGGAGTGTTGCAGGCCTTTCGACACTAGTCCTTTACTCAGTCTGCTAAGTAAAGGACTAGTGTCGAAAAGGCTCATAGCACCTCCAGTGTTTCGTTTCCTTCGTGAATTTTATCTTTATTTATATATACATATATATAAATACATTCAATCATATATAACTGCCATTTTAATGTCATAATTTTAGTGGACAGAAGCACTAGCTGCTTTCAGTATGAATGTCATTAATCAAAACATCTTTCACACAATTATGTTAGAAGGTATTTTGGCATGGAATAAATTCTATGACTGAATCCTTTTGTTTCATGTATTTGAGTTAATTGACTGGATTATGAATATTTTAACGATACCACACCTGATAACTGCCATTATTTGCTTAAGCGAAGCATGGAGAATGAGGATGGAATGGAGAGGCCAGATGATATTCAGCAGTATATCAAAAGGTATTTTATTTTAAGTAAGTAACCTTTGATTATATTACAAGGGTGATATGGTTTCTGAAGGTCGAAAAATATCAATAAAACAAAGATAATTGAATGGGTAAATTACTTCTAGGGATATGTAGCTCCGTGAAACAAGGAAAATTTACACTGTGTATTTCACAATTTCCGCTTAGTTCTTTGAACCGCAGAATTACCTAGTGCTTTTGCCTTGTTTGCCTAACCTCAGAAAGGAAATCGTGCATTTTTTCCCCTCATGTCTGCGAGAATCATTATCAGTAGTAGCTGGAGTTATTACATCTTTATCAAAGCCACATCGATTGCCAAATTACGATACTGATTTCTTTTGTTAGGCTTTTATTCCTCAATATATATATATATATATTTTATATATATATATATATATATATATATATATATATATATATATATGAGTATATATATATATATATATATATATATATATATATATATATATATATATATATATATATATATATATAAATTACATATATACATGTGTGTGTGTGTCAGTGAAGAAAAAACTGAGCACGATGCTGATTAAAATACCAGTATTATTATTATTATTATTATTATTATTATTATTATTATTATTATTATTATTATTATTATTATTATTAAGAAGTTACTATGTATACGAATTATGGCGAAAATGCTTGCCGATTACAATATATTATGTTAGCTTTTTTTCAAAGAACTATGATCTTAATTTTCAGAATAAGACTCCATGTTTCTTGCATATCATCTATGGATGGTGGGGATTCAGCATTTTATGGGGTGGGTATGAGGGTCAGAAAATACTCAGATGTGAGAGGCCATATTTATTTAAATTGATCATAACTACATGAGATCAAGATTTTATATTTAGCACGCTTGCTACTTAAGTGCTGCGTGAGGTCAATTTATATTTTGAATCAAAGGTCAAACAAGAATTTAACCCCGGACATAATTTTTGGACCAAATAAACGCTTCTTATCTGGCGTGCGTGCTCCACTAATAAAGCGGACGAGCCGAGTGAGGTTAAGGTCACATTAATACAGCGGTCAAAGGCAAATAAGAATCCGTCACCGCCTGGGGCATTGTGTCACAAACTCATCTTGTTTATTGTAGAGTCACCCAAGTACTTTTAAGTTAAGTTTTATTTTTTTAACTTCATTTTGATTCTCTTTTCTTCTTGTTAGAAATTAATTCACCTCCAATATAGAGACTCCTTTTAGCGCACTTCCGTTGATAAATTTCAGGTACTTATACATTTACTTTATCTGTCAGCTATTGGTTTCATCGCTTGTTATATATTAATTTTAGTTACATTTTCTTTATTTCATTCTATTCCACTTTACGTTTTTGTTTTTTAATATTTTGGTATTCCGTTCTTTACAAACTTACTGAACAAGTAAGAATGTCCTCTTACCATGTTGCAATTATGTGCCTTATAAATACTGGAAGGAATGTCGGTGCTGTTCATAATAGTGAAGGTAATCACTATTTTTATATATAGGAATCCTGAAGCAGTTTTGATAATTCCACTCTGTTATATTTACGGAAACTTACTCCAATGGAAGTCATTGCAGATTGCAGTAGAAGAACTTCTTTTACCCTTAAGATATTAGTAATGATTAAACTTTTGGGCACATGGACGTCTCCTAACCCCGTATCACTAGAACTCAACTAGAGGTATATTTACTAAACTTTTTACCAACCAATTTTTCAGGAAGGGATAGCTGTTAGGGGCCTGCAGTGATAGTGGTGGCGCTTTAGAACGTCAGTTCCCCATCCTGGTCCTGTTGTGTTTCTAATTTGAAAACTCAATCTTCCAAACTTTCGAAGTTATTGAAGGTCAAAGTTCGAAAGGAAAAGATATTAAGACTCCAAAGATTTGAAACAAATGAATTAGGATTTATAATAATAATAATAATAATAATAATAATAATAATAATAATAATAATAATAATAAGTGCTGGGTGTCAGACAATTCAAGGAATGTAGGCTGATCTAGCGCAAGGTCTTATTTATTCATACCCACAGTAGAAAAGTACATCTCTTCTTACGCTTGTTGTCATTATTACTCTCATTCAAGGCCAGATGTAGTTAACAAAGGTTAGTCACAAACTTCTGATGAACGGTTGCCTTAATGTTAGGCGTTCAGTTTTGCATGGGGTTAATTTTAGCTCAGTTTTCTCTTGTGACAGGAATTTTAAGAGAAAAAAAGACGAATCGGTTTTGAAGAAATTGATTCAAGATAGTGAATGTATGTGGACTGAAATTGTATAGTGTTTATAGTTCAGCACTACGGGATTAATTAAACAGAAGAATAGTAAACTGACTTCTCATGCCTGATTCTTCTTAGTTGATGTATGGAGATGAACTAATGCAATTCTTTTTACTCTGACTTAATTAACAGTTACACAAAACTTAATAATAGAATATGAATTTACAGTCCAATATGCATACATGCTACATATTGCACAACATAAAGATAAAGGAATTATAGTTATATATTTGATGTTTCGTGTATATATATATATATATATATATATATATATATATATATATATATATATATATATATATATATATATATATATATATATATATATAGTTCCTCGTTGGGAGTGGTTCCGTTCTCAGCTAGCACTCTGCTGGCAGCGAGTTCGAATCTCCGACCGACCAATGAAGAATAAGGAATTTATTTCTGGTGATAGAAATTCATTTATCGCTATAATGTGGTTCGGATTCCACAATAAGCTGTAGGTCCCGTTGCTGGGCAACCAACTGGTTCTTAGCCACTTAAAATAAATCTAATCCTTCGGGCCAGCCCTAGGAGAGCTGTTAATCAGCTCAGTGGTCTGGTTAAACTAAGATATATATATATATATATATATATATATATATATATATATATATATATATATATATATATATATATATATATATATTATACATATATATATATATACACATATATATATATATATATATATATATATATATATATATATATATATATATATATATATATATATTATATATATATATATATATTTATTATGTAGAGATCATTACCCGTTGACTATGGGTAATGAACTCCACATTTAGACTTGCAGTCGCCCAGACCCACGGCCACCTCCTGGGTCCAGTCCGTCTCACCATAGTACAAAAGTATGCCGATTGAATGCCCCTTCGTTCATGTTTCGGGAATATACGTACCCTGGCTGGCACCATATGTCTTGACCCTATCTCATTTTGCCGTCTTCTTTGAGGACATAAGTACCCTAATGCCTGTTTATATATTTACTGAGCAAGGGCACTCTCGAAAAGGCTGCTTTTGTAAGATGCTAGCCTTTTGGTTCTAAACAATGCTTTTGCTGATTACCAGGTTTATTTATCCTTATTTAGGTCAAAAAGGGCACACCTCGAATTCATTGGATCGTGTCTAAAGCGTTCCGGCTCGGTCGGGAATCGTAGGCGTGTATATATTTGTGCACGAGGTGTATGTGTCTGTGAGGTTTGAATACAATAACTGTCGTAAAAGTAATCCATTTGTGGGTATGAAAATCATTTTTGTACCCAATCGACTATACCGTCAAAATAAAGAAAACAAATCAGTGTACACCCACTGCGAAATTACAGTGAATAGAGGATGCCGGGAACAGTCCAGATTTTGTCCGTGAAGCAGCTGGTAATTAAGAGTGCTGTGAAACTTTTTTTATGCCCTTAACAGAGGAAGAAAGAAAAAAGTACTTGGTATCAAATATTGCACTAAAACTGTCACCCACCTGGTTGAAAGTTATCGTGCGTTTGCGATAATGGTGACTTTTAATGAGGTCAAGCTGAAGGATTTATCGATTAGCGTATTATTTTCATGAGACATTGGGTGCTAAATATATTAGCATTTGTGCCATTTCTTGGCACCGTAGGTTAACATATCGCTTGTCCCTAATTTGATAAACAGGTATGTTAGTTAACAATAGAGGGAGATGAATCTATCCTTGGAGAAGAGGCCGTAAGATTGCTAATTCTCCCTTAAAATATGTGGAATTCTTCATAGGGTAATTTTCAATATTAATTATGGTTAGGTACGATAGTGTAACCTTATGACTTTGCTAGTATATACTTGAGAGGGAGAGATTTATATCTACGTAAATTATTTATTTTATATTCTACCTGCATATATCCCGTTCATTTTGGAATCCCAGAAATGTTTCTGTTTAAAAGTGAGTTTTCAACCATGGCTGAGGATTCACATTTCGCTCCTCAATTTGAATTATATCGGCGTTTTACCAGATTGACCTTGGGTTTGTTTCTGTTATCTATATCTACTTCACAAAAATGCTTTATATTCATTAAAGCAAAAATATATTTAGATTCAACGTTGTTTTCATGTAGGAACAGTCTTCCGCCAGTGTTCACTGTTAGGGGCTAGTGCCGTCGGTACACTTCACGTGGTGCACTGTAGGCACTACTAAAGGGTGTTTATAGCGTCCCTTCGTCCGTAGCTGCATCCACTTTTCAGCCTTTTACTTTACGTCTATTCCCGCTTCCTGCCTTTAGTCTTACTGTCTAACGCCTCTGTTACATCTTAGTGCAACTGGGGGTTTCAACCGGTTCCACCTTTAGATCTTTGTACATCATTTCTTTATTTTCTGGATCTTTTTACCTTGCTGTCCAACCACTCCAACTCCCCCTTTTCACTGTCTTCACCGCTAAATGGCTTAAAGCTCCCAAGAGCTTGTTTTGACAGCCTAAACTTCATAAATCAAATAAATCTTCCAATATTTTATGTTTCATTCCTTTGTATTTACTTTTGGGGCCTAAAGGCAAAAGAACTAGATTCATACCTATGATATTAAATGACTGACATGTGACGTTGGTTTAAATGGGATGAATAAAGAAAACATAAACATAAAGTCAGGCGAACTAAATTGCTTAATTAGAGATGAATAACATTCCCCTCATTATTGAAATTTATTTTAATTGGAAGAACAATTATTCAAGATGTATTTTATGATTATTCTTTCACCAGCATGATTGCAATTTAATTGACAGAACAAGTACTTACTGAGGTTCAATGAATATAATTACAAGTAATAAAATATGCAGAAGAATTTTTGTTTAGTTTTGCATGCTATTGCAGCTAGGTATTTGTCTCATGGTAAATGGGGTACTTCCAGAGAGGTAATTATAACCAAAGGAAGTTTATTGGTTATCTTGGACACTTAATTTTTTTTTCTGCCTTTAGGAGTAAATCATTATTACGAATATTCCCTAATCACCAAAAGTAGATTAGCAATTGGTCTTTGTAACTCTAAGGACGTAGTTAGGAAATAACAGAAATGGTTGAGAGAGAGAGAGAGAGAGAGAGAGAGAGAGAGAGAGAGAGAGAGAGAGAGAGAGAGAGGGAAGCCAAGTAAAGAAAACGTAGTGATAATCCAGTGGAGACTGTGACACAGGGAGGTGACTCACTACTGACGTTGTTAATCTCCTGTTCGTGATTTTTTGTTTTGTTTATTTTCTTTATTTTTTTCTAGATATGTTTTTATCCACACGAACTGCGCAGGAATCCTGTGTGTCTCTTCTGAGTAAGGATGCACTTGGACTCTTATCTGTCAAATTAAGTGTTATCAGTGAGACAGGAGGGAGTGCGCTCTCTTGCCCCTTTCCTATCTCGCGGCTGGGGCGCATTTGTTTGTTTACTTATCTTTATCATTTATATTCTAGGGATCTTGATTGTTTGCGTTGGCAATTTTGAATTTTTTTCATTCATTTTTAAAGCTTTTCATGTCATTAGGCTCTGTAACTTTCGAGTAAACAAATTTATGTCAAGAATCGTGATTCACACAGTTATCACTCGTATAGCGATCTTGATTTTGTTCAGTTTCATTGCCACATAAAGCTGAATCAGTATCTTACGCCTTAATATTGTCATTCTTAATTACTTACACCAAGGAGCGTAAGTAATTTGATTCGGATTGTTTGTTTGCCTGTTTGTTATTAGGACTGGACAAGAAGTATTTTTGAATTTTTCGACAACATTATCAAATGGTTAGCTTCCTGAATGGTAACAGATAATTCGATTTTGTAAGAGATAGGAATGTAATTATTTGGGGAGAAGAGACGATTTTGGGATGGGTTCCAGATTCACTGAAAGCCTGTGCACCACTACTGTAGGTATTAGTAACTTAGACTTCGTTTGAATCCCGACAATAACCGTTGCTGAGATAAAGATATGATCTTCCAGGTTTAACGAGGGTTTGACGTTGGCGTAGGTATGCGCTCTGAGGTTGCTTTTTCTACTAATAGGCTGGTCAATATGCCACATGACCCTCAAAAAATTTTAACAAAAGGTCTAATGGCAGTTTTCAGTTCTATTAGATGTATTTGATATGAGGAAAAAAGTACCAATATGAGACCCTCAGAAGTGCATGAAAACTAGGTCACCTTCAAAATGGTTACCTACTCATTATTGAATAAATGAAAACAACTTAAATTAGATTAATTTCTTTAATAATCCAATTGGGAACATGTCTTTATGTATTCCAAGGACTTTCTAAAGGTTTTCTGAGATTTGAACTAATAATAGCCTAATATCAAACATGGCGGCAAGTCGTGAATGCTAATTGATAAAGTCTACAAAGGCACAAATTATACTGTCTGGACCAGAAACTGTCTAATCTAAACATTTATAGTCAGCAATTAGGCCTAGTCTTTATCACTGTCCTCTAGTTTCAAAGATACATCTCCAGGCATATTGTCACATGGTGTAATCTGACAAGATCCACATGCTGATGTGTACAGAAGACCATGTTTTCTACAACTGCAGCGTGGGGTACTGCAAGCAGCTGTGCAGATACAGTGGATCATCTTTAGTAGACTGTCTGGTGCAGCATTCATATCTGACATAATGGGTATTAACTG
>NC_089748.1:76994149-77011649 GCF_040412425.1 Macrobrachium rosenbergii
AATTTCAACACTAAAATTAAAAAAATAATTGGATAGCTAGGGAGAAAGAACATGGAAGAGAACGCATGAATAGTAGAATACATAAGTAGTGCAGTAAGGGTCGAAGGGGCCCTGCAAAGAAACTTAGTAGTGATTGTTGTGCCCCATGCTGTATTGTATGTACCTTATTGATGATACCCTACAGGAGTTCTATGCGCATTATATATATATATATATATATATATATATATATATATATATATATATATATATATATATATATATATATATATATATATATATATATATATATATATATATATAACGTCTCTTGTTCCACGAATTTTTCACGAATTTTTCTAGAATCTTCTCCCGTGTCTTCCTCCTCGCCATACGAATACAGTATAAAGATAAGAGACGTAATAAGCCGGATGCGCGCGATGGAGCATTGCAGTGTCCGTACGTATCTGTGTATGAAAGGACAAGACTGAAAAGAGTTAAATAAATGAGTAATAGTAATGCTGAAAATATTGTAAAATCCCATGTGTTTACTTTAGTGTATGAATTTATTTACATAAAAGATCAGAATGTTTTTTTTTTACTGTACCAATAAATAAAAAATAGAAACGAATAACTTCAGGAAAAAAAATGCGATCTAATATTGCGCATCATCAAAACTTCCACAGTGTTACAAATTGGCACTTTATATGTATATACATAATGTGTATAATATGTTAATTTTTCGTAGACATTTAAATGAATAAGATCAAATAGTTAATGTAATGAAGAGATATGTAGGAGTTTTGAGTCATCCTCAGGGCAAAAGTCACGTGCGCTTTTTGTGGAATACGTATTATTATTGCTGTGGTTTTACTACTGATGTTGTCGTTGTTGTTGTGCATAAAATGTGTACATTCTCACGGACCAGTCTGAAAGGAAACTTCGGATTTATCAGCTTTCATAGAATTAAGAACCAGATCTGTACACAGGAAAGACAGGTTGGGAGCTCAGTAGGTAGAGTATTCACTCATTAGAGTGAATATATGTCCGGTAAATTAAAGACTTTAAGTAGTTTTTCACTAGTTTTTGCCAGAAATGTAGTATACACAATAAATTAACCATAAAAATATACGAATTACGATTAGGGCACATATACACGCACAAAGACATACATGCACACACGCATATAAATATGTAATATATATATATATATATATATATATATATATATATATATATATATATATATATATATATAATATATATATATTTATAAATATTACTGCTGTTCGCCCTCGATGTATTTAGGTGTAGGAATATTAGTCAGATTGACCTCGACAGAGAACATCTCTGTCCTGCAGGTAGGCCAGGCAATTCAAAATAACGATCACAGCAGAGACAGATGGCGCCCGCGCATAGGCTGGGTAGTTCAAAAAACAAAAATATGCCTATGGCATTAGGGACCTAAACCTCAGAGAGGGTTTTCACTCAATAATCTCTAGTAATGGTGGCCTTAAGCTATCTTTCCCTTTACTCTATGCATTCGGCGATGTCTTTGTCAAGGTCAGTGCCTGGGCGTTGTGTACAGAGGCCGCCTCACCTTGCGAGCGAGCGAGGTCAGAGAGAGAGACAGGCCACGAGGAAGGAGGAAGTCGCCGTGTAGCGTGCGGAACGGTGTCCCTTTGTCCTTTACTCCACTTTTGCTCCTACGACTATATTAATTAGTGAATTGGGAAGACTGCTAGTATCACGACCTCTGAGTGCCCGTTGTATGCGCAAATGACTCGACGTTCAAGGTAAGTCCAATTCTTGTTCAAGCTTCGTTGATTGACTAATAACTTTTCTGTATTTCCGTTTTCTTTGTTTCATTCTCCAGCCACCACTTACGCGATATGCTATTACGAAGTCTAGATTAAGCCAAATTATAATATTGTTAGTTTTAGCCGAATTGTCCCAGTAAGTCTCGGGGATTTAGGCAAGCAAGTCATTTTAATACTCTGGTATTCGTTATGCCTAGCGCTCATTGTTTGGGGAGAACTGTTGTGTTTTTGCATTTAGTACCATCTTAACAATAGAGATTTTTTCTGCGTCCGCAGTTGGTGATGTTTATCATAAAGTCTTTATTCCTTGAATATTCTTTGTTAAGGTTAATTACCCTTAACTGGCGACCTTTGATTAATTAACGTCTGTCTTTGAGGTTAACTCGTGGCTTCAGAGACGAGGTTACGTGTATTCTTGGCATGCAGGGCCGTGAAACTTTACGTAAATTAACCAATAACTGATCAGCCAAGACACCCACGTAACAATATATATATATATATATATATATATATATATATATATATATATATATATATATATATATATATATATAGAGCCTCAATGGCTCAATCGGTTACAGCAGCAGCTTTGGACTTCGTAGAGGTCTGTGGCGCGAGTTCAAATCCGCAGCCGACTGATCAGAGAAAATGGACGCTTTACTATCCGTGTAGACATCCGGGATTATATATGTAATCAACGGATAGGTTTGCTTAAAAGCAAATGGGTGTTACAGACTAAATACACACACAAAACAAAGCCACTACAACATCTAAAAACATAACAAACATCTCACGTCTCGAACTCTCGCCCTACCCGCGCAACAACTTCGCTGCTGGGAAGAAAGGGCGTTGGGTCGGGTATGATACATGTAACATACACTGCCAGGGTCTAAGCGATGTCAGGCAGGGCAGCCGATCGAGACTACGGTCTACCCCAAAGCCAAATCAAAAGTCCTTCAAAGAAGGCATCGTGCTTACCCCATACAAAAATGGGAAAAAGCACGTTAAAAGAAGAAGATATATATATATATATATATATATATATATATATATATATATATATATATATATATATATATATCTATATATATTATATAGGTTTTTACTTACTTCTGCATTCGTATTTATTTATATATGTATTGACAGACAAAATTATAGAAAATTACGATTGAAGCATTTGTCTCTCTCTCTCTCTCTACACACACACACACACACACACACACACACACACACACACACATATAATATATATATATATATATATATATATATATATATACATATATAGTATGTATATATATATGTACATCTGTGAAATATATTTGTGATATACTGAGTTTATTTATATATTTTTATATATATATATATATATATATGTTTGAAAAGTTATATAATGTTCAATAAATATAGTACATCTATGCACGATTTGTGAGTAGTACTGAGTTTATTTAATATTTTTATATATATGCTTTATATGTTTGAAAAGTTATGAATGTTCAAAGAAATATAGCTTATGCACGATAGGCGTACAGCAGATTACTCTCTCTCTCTCTCTCTCTCTCTCTCTCTCTCTCTCTCTCTCTCTCTCTCTCTCTCTCTCTCCTTTTATCTGTTTATTTCCACTCTTGTATGAACATTTATGACTCTCTCTCTCTCTCTCTCTCTCTCTCTCTCTCTCTCTCTCTCTCTCTCTCTCTCTCTCTCCTTTTATCTGTTTATTTCCACTCTTGTATGAACATTTATGAAACAGCTAAGGTTGTGGAAGTTATTTCCTTAAAGGTTCATCCATGGCTTAGTAATTAAAGCATTAGCACCACAGTGATTATATATATATATATATATATATATATATATATATATATATATATATATATATACACAGTATATATATATATATATATATATATATATATATATATATATATATATGTGTGTGTGTGTGTGTGTGTGTGTGTGTGTGTGTGTATACATATATCACTTATTAAGCATAAATAAATGTAAATACATAGCATAGCCTATGTACTTTATACAGGCAGAATAAATAGGAGATAAATAATTAACAGTGATAGGATTGTGCATTTGGGTGTACCTCAAGCCAAGGAACTTGTGCCCTAATTTGTAGAATTCTGTGACACAGAATATGATCTCTCTCTCTCTCTCTCTATATATATATATATATTTATATATATATATATATACATACATATACACATGTATTAACGTATACGTACAAGCATTATTGAAGCTTTTTCAAGTGTGTAAGCATAGAAGGTGGTGTAGTGCAGTAGACACAGCCGGGGGGATGCGCTTTTTCCAGCTGTCGTCAAAACGTTTTTTGTTTTGACAGATGTATAAATAAGATATGAGTAAATGTTTTATGATGCCTAATATGTCACAGTATTTCGACACTGGAAGCTTTCGAAAGGGAGATGTAATGGTTTTGAAAGACAGGAGCGGTTTACCAAATACAGGGTGAGAGAAGGAGAGGAATTGGCACGAGCTAACGTACAATCAAAGCGAAAGCCATTTCAATATTTCAGGGCCTGGATGTCCTTTTTGGAATCCGCAGGACGCCTTGTTTCCCTTTAGCAAAACCAATGGAACACTCTTGTCGTGACGAGGTGAGAACCCTTTGAGGCCCTTTACGCCCTTTTGAAGGCCTTGCTAAAGAACCCTTTAAAAGACGCTTGAACGAATTTCCTCCAAATCTGGCTCTCAAGCATAATCAGCCTCTGCTCTTTTTCTTTATTTTTCTTTTCCCTTTCTTTTTCGCTTCATCATTTTTTCCTTCCCCTCGCCATGGCTTCAAAACCATTCTGGAGGGCCTCTCGCCTATATTTTTGTGGAAAGAGAGAAAAAGAGGCCCTTTTGAAAAGTTATAAAAGGGCTTCATGCGTTACGTGGTTTTATCTTCAGCGGTCCATTTTAGCCCAAGCGAGTGTTTCATATTCCTCCCTATATGGAATTTATTTCGGTCTGCTACGCCCAGCTTTACGTATCTCGTTTGCTAAGTTGCATGTTGCTCTTGCATGCTTGTTCTCACACATCGAGGGGGCGAGCGAACAATTGTGAAAGGCTCAGCAATGTACATCGATTATCGCTCTAATGCGATTGCCGTCCGGTTTGTGCTGCAAAAGACCGCTACCCAGTATGAAAAGGAATAGTGGCCAAGGTAGGCTAGTTACTTATAAATTGGAATATAGTTATTTGACAGTTCTATTGATCTATTTATTTCGATGAGTAAATTCTCATATGTTTACGTTACTGTTCATATTATGAGAAGAAAATTTTAGTTGAGCTATAGATTCTTTGCAAGGAAACCGCTTGTTTGAGTGGTTCGTTATAAAATTCGTTAGGAATGATGCATAGGATAAATGGACAGTTGTAAATGATTGTGAACATAAATTATGATTATGCATCACCTAGTATGAGAATATATAGTTCCTTGTATTTAGTTATTTTCGTCAGCAATTTTATATTGATCACCTTTACTATTAATTAATTACTGTGGTGGAATTTACCTTCAGGGCGTTGAGTAATGAGGATGGTAAATCTCAGAATAATTCTCCAAACTGTAGTACTGTAGTACGCAAGGAGGAGATCGTGTTATTTAAGAATATCAGGTTCTCCATGAGATGTTCGTTGATTATTTCATTTATATTCGGTGTGCACAGTCACACACACACACACCTGTATATGTAAAGTTTTATGTAATTGTTTGTGAAAAAACAGATATGATTATACTCTCCATACTATAAGAACTTGTTTGATGGATTTTTACTATCTCAGACAATATACCACCTGATAATATCAGGCAGCTAAATTCACAGAGGTTCCAGTGTGTGATCAAACAAGGTACTAATATTGTTCTAATTTTCTTTGAAAATTGGCGTATTACATGCTTTTATTTAACTTGACTTCTCTGTCTGTCTGTCTGTCCTCAAATCTTGTAACTCAGTTTTCGACGTGTTCCCTTCATCCGATGGACTTGAAATTTTGCATGGTTACTCAATCCCGATGACAGTACAACCTTACATGATCAGTAGGTCAACAGTGACCTCTAGTGACCCTTCAGTAACCTCTCCCAGTATCTCAGGATTTGTATGAAACTCTTCTTTAACTCTGCAGATTCTATCTTCTATATAAGCCTTCCCTCTTCCATCCCCCTCCCCCTTTCCCTCCCCAGAACACGACCAAGTCTTAATTTAACTGTGTCCTCCCCCTCCCATTCCATCTTCTGTCCCCCTCCCCTTCCCTCTTCCCTCCGTTCCCCTTCCCTCTTCCATCACCTTCCCCTCCCGCTTCCCCGTCCCCCTTCCGGGACACAAGATCAATTGTTAATTTAGCTGTGTCCTCCCCTCTCCTTCCCTCTTCCATCCTCTCCCCTCCCCCACCCCTCCCCTTCCGGAGCACACGATCAAGTGTTAATTTAAGCTGTGTTCTCCCCCTCCCCTCCCCTCTTCCCTCGCTTCCCTCTTCCTTCCCCCCACTTCCACCTTCCATCTCCCTTTCCCTCACCTCCCCTTCCCCTCCATTCCCCCTTCCTCCTTCCAGTGCACATGATCTAGTGTTAATTTAGCTGTGTCTTTTCCCTCCCGTTCCCTCTTCCATCCCCCTCCACCTCCCCTCCTCTTCCCTACCCATCCCACTACCCCATCCCCTCCCTTCTCTTCCCTCCTCCTTTCCCTCCCCTACCCCTTCCTCCTCCACCCCTCCCTCCTTTTTCCCCTCCATCTCCTTCCCATTTTCCCCTCCTTCCACGTCCCCCCTCTCCTTTTCTCCTCCTCTCCCCTACCCTTCCCTTCCCCTTCCCTCTCCCTACTTCCGTCCCCTTCCCCTTCCCCTCTCCTCCCCTCCCATTTCCCCTTCCCCTCACCTTTCTACTCTCCGTCCCCTTCTTCCCTCCCTTCCCCTTCCCGCTTCCCTCACCCTCCCCGGTAAACGGGTAACAGTTTCTTAACTACAATCATAAATCGGTTACAAAACTAAAAAGTATAAAATAAAAAAATAAAAAACATTTTATAGACATGCTTGTATTAAAATACTCTCAAAAGTAAAAAATAATTTTTGAGACACCAGGATTTTCTTAATATTAATCATATCTACAAAAATAAAAGCGTGGGCCTCAAACGTGGAAGGAAGTGCTACAAGAAAAGAAATAGATTTTTTATTTCTTGTAGCATTTTCTTTCATGTTTGGGACCCACGCTTTTATTTTTGTAGACATGATTAATTGTAAGAAAATCCCGGAGTGTCTCAAAAAATTATTTTGTACTTTTTAGTGCATTTTAATAACAGCATGTATACAAAAATTTTTTAAATTTTTTTTAATAATGCATCTTCGTATACGCGAGCCAGAAATCGAACACTTCATCATCGGTGAAGAAGGATTACTTTCAACAGAGTGCATAATAGGACATACGACTTCCTTCGTCTTGAATGGTAAAGCTTAAGTCTGAGTGCCACCGTTGCAGTTCGACTCTTTTTCGGAAGGATGAACGTTCACCTTATTCGATTTTCCTTTTCCGGATTCTAAGTGTGGAGCGTGTTTACTTTATCATCAAGTGAAATGGATGTTTTATATTATATATATATATATATATATATATATATATATGCACACATATATATGTGTATATACTGTATATATATACACACATATATATATATGTATGTGTGATCAACTGTTCACTTTTTCGAGATACATAAGTAAATGTAATAACCATAAAGCTCTCTTAATTTCTCGGTTTCATCACATTTTCGGATACGCCTGTCATAACAACCCTTAAGCTCCAAATGGAAGAGTATGAAGAGATTCGGACGTCCGTAGCAGGATTCCAACCCGCATCCGGAGTAACAGAGCGAGGTCACGTTATCCACCACGAGAAGGCTAAAAGTGTATTGCCACTCATACATGCATATACCCGTCGAATTCAGATACATTTATTATGGCTGGAATAGACCCGACTCCATATACTTCTGGCAGGTACCTCATTGACCTCTTTTCTACAGAAAGACACTGAAATTTTACACAGATGCGTTCTGGCTCGTTCGGAAATCGAGGCCGTGTTTTTCCACTGGTGAGACTTGGGTACTCTCTCTCTCTCTCTCTCTCTCTCTCTCTCTCTCTCTCTCTCTCTCTCTCTCTCTCTCTCCTACAGTAAAAGTAAAGAATTTTTGTCAGGAGAAGTTAAAGAAGATTAGACAAGGAAATAATGATTCTGGGTGTCTTGAGATAAGAGCTAATAACCTCAGCACTAACAATTATAGACTTTCAGTAGTAGGTCCAATACCTTTAAAAAATGTTGATATTGACAAAAATAAACCACCCCATAGTTCACAAAGGAAACCCCATAGTCCCTTGCTTCTGGGCATGACCAAGTCCCCTGGTCAACAATAATCATTTTGCATGTTTCTGCATTTAACCGACGAATATGTGTCGTGCGTCCTTGTTGCATTAGCTAATAAATTTTCTGTTCTAGCCATATTCTAAGGCTAGAACGAACTCCTTGTGCGCATTTTTCTGCCAGCGCTTGTCATCCAAAGAAGCACTTAAGAACACTTTCCATAATACCGTAGGAGTTGATAGGGTAGGCAGTTACAATTATTTGTAGATAAGCACAAAAATCCTGTTCATAAGACTGGATTCATATGCGCAGTTTTATTCTCGCTTTTTACGGTCTACTTATTGGATTACAATTTTAATGGTGTCAATTTTTCCTAGACTAGGTTAGTGCGATTCCTGTCTTTTGTGTTAGGACGTTCAGTTTCCGCTGAAATATGTGCTATTGTTTGTTGCAGATGCTTTCAGTCTCAGCTGTGAGCTATTTTCCTTAGGATTATTTTTATTGTGCTAAACTGAACTCATTAATGCCCTCTTGTTGAGCAATTCCATTGTTAAAACTTCGCTAGGGATGACATTTCTTATTACAGGCGTTATATTCTGTAAAAACAGAATCTTTTTTTCACGAGGTTTGTCCGTTCTTTAACAAAAAGAAATGTTAAAATTCAGTTTTTCTCAACTGTCTATCTAAAGTTACCGAAAATGTTCTCGATTATCCTTCTTGTATTACGATTTATTTCCCTAAACTTGTTTATCTTTATTTGTGCGCATATTTACATTCCACTGCATCTGGTTCTGTGTACACATTCGAGAGGTGAAGTTTATCCAGACATTTTAATTTTGATATGCATTTTACTGGTTCTTTGTCGAGATGAAGTCCAACATAGCTCAACAGTAACGAGATTTGCATTGAAGATGTAGAGGTTTCACAGGAGTTGTTATTTTCTTACAAAGCTGTTATTAAATATGGCTCCTATATGATATCTGTTGTATTTCATTGATATTTAAGAAAAGATTGCAAATACCACGATCATTCGATAAATTACAGAGTAGTTCAGGTTTGCAAGTTATTTTTCAGTAAACCTAAGGTTTTTGTTATAAAACTGGGATTCTGAAAATAATATCTGGTATACATAGTTAAAAACTGATTTTAATGAATTTTCACGCATATTTTGTTCTTAACACAATCTTTTCTGTCTTTTTTATGTTGGCGGGGGGGAGGGGGTGGTGAGGAATCTTTGCACATTCATACCCCAGGCTGTGCTTTTATTCCTTGTTTTCTTAGACTATTTGGTTGTATTCGTATATACCTGTGTATAGTTTGATACTTTCCCATTGCATGTAAATAGATAATTTCATAAAGAGCAATTGTTTTAAACCTTTACCATTGTTTACATGTGTTTCCAGTACAGAAAATCGTTATTAATGATAATGTTTTAAGGTAATTTAAAATTAAATTGTAAAAGTAAGTTTTTAATTTTGGCCAGTTAGCTGTAACATTTTACACCTCCGGAATTTGTCTGACAATTCTATTGTCATAATTATATTTGAAGGAGAAGCATATAGAGGAGAAGGGAAATAATTTTCCACGCGAAATTAAATATATATAGTTTGCACCATTTCTGGGGTTAAAAATACAGTGGGAAAAGAAAGAGAACCTCTTTCTTTTCGATATCGTACATCATTTGAAATAATCCTCGAATAACCATATTTCCATAAGTATCTTTGCTCCGTGATCAAATAAAATGCCCGGTTATATAGCTAATAAAAATGTATTTTTGTACACATATACTAAAGAATCGGAAAACAATAAAATTAAAATCCTAAACGTGACAGATATAATGAGGACTAAACAAATAATTTTGGGCGAGATAACCCTGTTGGTTTTGTTAATTTCATCACCATCGGTTAAGCTCTCACAGTCACCAAAAAATAAAATCCCAGTTACACATAGTTGCTATATAAGTGATACCTTTCAGAGCGTGCAATAAATCCCACGTGGGGTTCATTCCAGAGAAACAGAAGAATAATCTCAGGCTAGAACTGAATATCAACGCTCCGTACAGTGCAGACGTATGCATATATTTAGACACATAAGCAGTAGCAACCACAGTATAAACTGAGTTGTAACATAGATAGGTTTTGGAAAGCCAAATGCTTTCTTAGTGAAGAAGACAAAATGACATCACAAGGGTCATGAAAGTCAAATCTAATATACGAAATCTATATTCAATCAGTTTGATGAATAGAAACATTCATGATATGGGGGCCTGTTCACGAATTTGGTGATTTTGTAGCCCCTAATTATCTCTCCTTTGAGTTTCAAACCGTTTGCCCGGCGAGAGTTAGGATACTGTTTGCGATATAATGCTCTCCTGGTTCGTAATTGCTATAGAGTCTTTCTTTGCGTGAGTATTTACGCGCATGGCTAATGTTTCAGATGGTTAGAGAGGAGGCTCTGCCTACCTGGTGCCCCTCCTTAAAAAGGCGACAAAAGCATGTAATGGAAATTATACACACACACACACACACACACACACACATATATATATATGTATATATGTACATACATACACACATATATGTATGTATGTATGTATGTATGTATATATATTTGTACATATATATGTACATACATATATATACATAGATGTAATATATATATATATATATATATATATATATATATATATATATATATATATATATATATATATATATATATATATATATATATATATATATATATATTAACTTTATCACATACACAATTGTTCTGTGCATTAGTAGAATTGCTAATAGGACCTTTGAATGAGGTCCTTTTAGTAATATATATGTATATTCATATATACATACATAGACAATATATATGTATATGTATATGTATATATATATATATATATATACTGTATATATTGTATTTATGTACATATGTATATGTATCATGTTTACGTAGTTGTGTGTGCGTTGTAATGACCTCGGTGACCAGTAACTTCTTTGAATAGAGATATTTATCATGATACGTCAAGGGATGTTGCTTTATCGTGTATTGTACATCCTGCGATCACCAGACTGTTGCGCGTAGGCAGTTACTTACGTTTCGTGTGCATATTCTTCATTTCAAGGTCGATTTATCTCTTGAAGTCTGATTTTTTTTTACATGACGTTTGATTAGAACGACATCTCGACAGTCAGTCTACCTGTCATTGTTTGAGAACTTAGCGTTAGAAGTGGTTGTGAAAAATGACTAATTTATCACCACTCTCGGTCTCGTGAGATGTTATTAGTAATTTAAATGGAAAGGAGAAGGAATGGCGTGCAGAAAAAAAAAAATTTCTGAGTATCAGCGATAACTTTTGCCAAGAGGCTGGTTTTGCCTTTTAAGGGTTAGGCGCCTTCACTTCTGGAGTTACAGTGTATTGACAGTTACATATATTTAATAAATCTGTCTTCACGATTCGTAAGCGAGACATTAAAAAGTGCGAAGATGGTGTTGCACGTTCTACTTATTTATTTATTTATTTATGTATTTATTTATTTATTTATTTATTTATTTATTTATTTATTTATTTATTTATTCATATATTTTTTAGCTTTTGATGGCACGTTAGGAACAAAGGCACCAAAAAGGGGCAACCGTCTCACATATGTGTATAAAGTCAAGTAATACTCTTAATACATCCTTTTAATAAAAACGTTTATTAACTCAAACGTCATCTTTGAAGGACAGGTTCTTGTTTTGCTAAGATTTTGCTCCGAGACGGTAGCGTATGTGCTTCGGATGTAGTATTCTGTAACTGATAGTCATTGGTTTTCAGAAGCACCAAAGGAAATTTTAGTTTCTAGAATATGTTATATAACTTTCTTCCATCAAATCAATCATAATTCTGTTGTGTTGATTTAGCTTACAATGCCATCTGTTTTAAATCAGTGAGCCAAACTCATATTATCCTTCAAGCACACAGGGGCCAATATTTGGATGTAAAATGACGAACGTCACTTCAGTTTTGCATCAGCATTACTTGCTTAACGAAACCTGTATAATTTGTAGCCAGATGTGCTTGACAAGGCGTAACCTACAATACGTAGGAAAAGGACGTGCTTATTTGATTTAAAAATGATTCCTTATAAAATCATCAAATTTAATATTAGCCAAGGTGTGGAAATCTTATAACGAAACATTTTGAAGATGTACTGATTTAAAGGACAGATATTAACCGCATTTTGGTAATTTGTATAGCACAATTACCTGTGGTGTCAACGTTGGGGAGACAAGTTCACTGTTTACGTGCAAACAAATATATTTTTGACCACAGCCAAGCCTTGAATCCAGAAGAGAAATTTGTGTATATGCATTCAACAGATACATGTATAGAGGATTTGGCATGGATTTAGACCCAGCTTAGTGGTAACGTGGAATAAGTGGTAGCCTTACTTATGCCGGGGTTAGAATCATTTTGTGGACAGACAGAGGATAATTTATTTCTCGTCTGGGTTCTAGTCTTGCAGTGATAATGCATCCAAAAAATGTGAGGAAATCGAAAAGTTTTTAGATTGTTGTGGCTCTCTCTCTCTCTCTCTCTCTCTCTCTCTCTCTCTCTCTCTCTCTCTCTATATATATATATATATATATATATATATATATATATATATATATATATATATATATATATATATTTATGTATATATATACATATGTATATATATATTATATATATGTATATATTTATATATATATGTTTATGTATATGCCTGTAATCATTCTCACGTGTGATTTTATAAATCAAATACCACAGGAAAAGGACTGAAGATGCTTAGTTAGCAATAAAGCCGACACCGGTCAGGATCTGCAACCAAAAAAAAATCTTCCCTGTAATGTTTGATATATACAGTATATATATATATATATATATATATATATATATATATATATATATATATAAATTCTGTTTAAAGACTTAATTTGTTAAAGAACAACTTATCAGTAAAACCATTATCATTAAAAAAACTCTTTAAGAACAACAGTTCTATATGAAATAATTCATATGCACTGGTAAGTCTAAAAGCTCGAAAAAATAAAGTGTTAAATGTATTAAATTTAAATGTCTTACAACAAACACAGAAAATTCACCCCTAGACCAGTAAATGTTGGTTTCCTACAGACTGTAATATTGAAATCAGTACTGTACTTAGATGTACTCGTGTCGAGAAACGAGTACATCTAAATAAGGTAAGTGGCTGTGTTGCTCTAACTTAATGGTGAACTTTATCTTATTATGCTTTGTATTTATGTAGTTTAGAATAGAAACAGGTTAGCTTGCTGCTCGCTCTCGAACATCAAAAAGGCGTCATCCACGTAACGTCGGTATAATTTAGGTTTAAAGTCAGTGAGGTGTTCTAACTATTCTCTTTCGTAATGGCAGAGAAAAGTGTTGGCCAATGCTGCTGATAAAGGAGATCCCATGGTTAATCCGTCTATTTGTTCATAATATTGCCCACTGAATAAATAGTAAGTGTCGTTTATAACCAGTTCAATCAATGTTTTAAACTTCTTCCTTGTGAAGTTACCAACACTTTCGTCATCATAGGTTTTGGGCGTTAAAATATTGGTGGTTTCACTCTTCGGAACGTTGGTATAAAAAGAGGAAATGTCCAGACTGACCATAAAATTGTTTCCCTGCGATTTCATACCTTTCAGTTCTTCAAAAAAGCCATATGAATTGTTTAATGTAAAGTCTTTCTTGACATATTTATTGATATAAGGAATTATATATTTAGCTAGTCTACAATTATGAGTTTTATATGCAGAAAGGACAGATCTTACAGGTATACCAGGTTTGTCAGTACTGTTGGCAAACCGTACATTGCGCCCGGGTTTGACCTTGTACCATATAAATCTTTGTATTACGATTCGCATGTTTTGTGTTCATTTTTAAGCTTCCTTAAATACCGGTTTAGTTTCTCTTCTAATAACATGTTGTTCTTGAGCGGATCCACGTGATTTGATTTTCTAAAATTGGCAGCGTCATTAAGAATTTCTTCCATTTTGGAGACGTTATCACTTTTGTCTAATAAAACAATTCCTCGGTTCTTGTCTGGTTTACTCACAATGATGGAGTTATCTCTCTTGAATTACTATAGTAATTTCACGCCATTTTCATTGAACACATTTGGAATTTCGTTGTCTTTTTACATTACCTATCTCACAGGCACGCATGTTTATTTTTAAGGTGGACTGTATCCTTTCTTCTCTTATACATCATACATCTCGAGAGATGTATGATGTATGGTGTCCCCCGAAGTTCGTCAGATTCAAATTGCACAAGGAGAGACTTCAGAGAAAACGGTTCTACAAAGACTGGCAAAATTTCTTGATCTGCCATGAACTTGACCAGTCCACCTTTAAGATAAACTTATGCGTGCCAAAGAGAATGTAAAAAGTATTCTTGTTTTTTTAGATTTTAATCATGTTCTGTACTATATCCATAACAAAGTAGATCTGTATAAAAATCAAGTCTGTATAACTCATTCACAAAAATTATATAAGTTTGGTGCATTTTACAAACCACCTACAGACTGTAACGATAATGTTGTTATCAACCTCTCGAAATTACCATTTTCCACAAGAGAAAAGTGGTTGCTAAGTTTTGGTTTGCACCGTTGTTTAATTCCTTCCTTTTCCAAATTTGATATCCAGCTCTGTTTTGAAACTCTCTACAACAGATTATCAAGCATATCTGTTAAGGAAAAACTGACTTATGATGATTTATTGGTTGACCTAAGAGCTTTATTTAACATTACCATAAGATTTCACAAGGCAAAAGGCAATGAAATTCCAAATGTAGTCAATAAAAATGACGTAAAATTACTGAAGAAATTCAAGAGAGATAAATCCATAATTGTGAGTAAACCAGACAAGGGTCGAGTAATTGTTATATTAGACATTATATATATATATATATATATATATATATATGTGTGTGTGTGTGTGTGTGTGTATTGTCACGAAGGGATCTAGCACCTAGTTATTACACAAATAATAAGACCAAAAAGTTACCTCACTTTGACCAGATACTTGAAACCTCATAACAAAAATATTAAGACTGAATACTCTAAAGGTACAGTGATCCCATAAAACTTACTTATCACTTGAGAAAATCAATCTAACGTTATCAATTTATGGGCGAGGTAACAACTAATAAGCTATAAACAGACTAGTGCAAAATGGGCATCACTTCAACAAACACTATAGGGGTTTCCCTGGTTCTATTTCACCTAGATAAGTCTCAGATGAACAAACAGATATATCACTTACCTTGTACACATTCATTAATTTCTCTCATCTCTGGTGGTCAAAATGAAACACTGTGCTTTTAAAACTTTAAGCAGACAAATTTATTTCTAATTTCAAAAGTTATCTGCAGAGTTCACAATCTCAAAAAGATTTACTGTTATCTGAAAACAGTGTAAGATTTAAGTATTTCTTAATGAAGATTAATTCACAAAACTTTAATTTATTAAGAAAGCAATTTGGTTAAGTAAGATTCAAACCACTAACTCTCACTCAAGTTTTAGATATGCACCTGACTAACTAAACTCAACACAAGTATTCACCAAAATATTACTGACTGCATTCCATATAAGTATTCTCTGAAATCTCTATAATAAGTATGCACTGACAAAATGCTAAGTAATCACCAACACAAAACTTTGGAACACACTGTGTAATAATAAAATTAGAGCAATATGATAACACAGACATATAAGAATGAAATATGCAAAAATGGATATATACCAACAGCCATTTCACTAAGACAAAAATATGTTTAAAGATTATATCACTCTTTCAAAAGATTACCTTCACTTTTAAAAAAGGTTAAACTCACGTCTTCCTAAGACTTTCTCAAAGACAACACTGCCAAGTCACAGTGACATACATTTAGTAATATACAGTTAGCAGCAAGGCACATCAGAACTGACTATAAGAGATATTATCCACCTCATATCAAAATAACAATTCTCTATCACAATGACAGCACAAAACATATCAAGCAATATTCTTACCTTCTTCAACAGAAAATAGTAAAACACACTTTCACAATGCTTGCACAATATAAATACCTTAGATCACTCTTACAAAATATATACACTTCTTGGGTGAATTTAACAAAACTTGTACAAATAGGAGAGCAACCAGTATAACACCCTTATACATGAATGGTAATTGAGAGAGAGAGAGAGAGAGAGAGAGAGAGAGAGAGAGATAACCTTATGCAGCAACCCCCTTGGCTAACTAACTGTTTCAGATTCAGTACTCCTCTTTTATCTTCAAGCCCTCCCAAAATACTCAAAGAATACACATAGGGAATTCACAGAACACCTTATTCCTCTTCTACAGAATACCCAAAGAATACTCACCGAGAATTCTAAGGCTCAGAAGGAAATATGCCAGAGCTCTTATCTCTATGATTGGCATCTTCCGTTCACTCAAAACACCTGGGCAAACAGAAAAAGGATTTTGCAACCAAATTCTGGGTTGGCTGTCAGCGTGTTAACTCCAGCTACCTCACATTCTCATCCCATTACTCAGATTATGGAAAATATAATAGACATAGACAAAGATAATAATTTCAGAATAGGCACACAGAACAAATGTGTAACAAGCATTTGGCCGATAACTGTCAACTCGTCAACGATAACCAAAGAGGCCCTTGCCTTTCTTCTTTCACCCCAAACAACTGTGTCAATACAGGATGTGGGTAAGTGATAATGGTTCAAAAATATCTCTCCCTCTCTACAGCATTAACAATCAGTACTCGTTTTAATATACTGCACAATATATTAAATAAATGGAATAACATATCAAAACATACTTCAGCATCACATGATATACAATTTATCTGTAAGAAAAAGACATTTTAAAATCATATCATCATATCTCACAACAAATGACAATATGCAAGCAAAACATCAAAATTTTCATAGAGACACATATTTATAGAATGGTTTTATATATTATAACACATTATAATGTATATATATATATATATATATATATAAAATATATATATATATATATATATATAATATATATATAGTATATATATATATATATATGTATATATATATATATATATATATATATACATATATATATATATATATATATATATATATAGTATATATATAAATTTCTGACTCACATCAGGATCAAACCCAGGTCTTTTAATTTGAAAGGCAGGACGCTGCCAACCAAGTCACACAACTCATATAAAAAGTTGGAACCTAAGTGCCACTGCACCCTAAGTTTTACCTAGTCAGGCTAACTGCCTCGCTTACCAGCGTGTTTTCCCCAACTT
>NC_089748.1:77014149-77031649 GCF_040412425.1 Macrobrachium rosenbergii
AATCATACCAGGGTCAGCTTGCAAATAAGATGAACGTCTGTAGGCTCATACACACACACACACACTGTATACATACACACACACACACATATATATATATATATATATATTATATATATATATATATATATATATATCGTGGTATTTTTATTCACAAATATTAAGCCACAAATATTGCGTAATACCCACTTCCCTATACCATCGGGAATAACTTTTACTAACGGGGGATTCGAATCGTTGCTTGGTTGGGATATATGTATATAAATAAATAAATAAATAAATTATATGTATACATATATAAAATATATAATATCAGATATTGTAATATACAGAGTAGCACCCTTCTTGTACGACTTTTTCTTAATTGCTTTACCTTTATCTGTACCTAGGCATTTTCCTTGGCCTAAGCTGTGACAAAAGATTTCATGCCGAGCATAGGCTGTACGGCAAGTATCAAATGTAAATATTTTGGAAGTAAATACATAGTGGGTTTTAACATCTAGCGTACAGCAAGTATATAAAATAGAAAACAATTAAATACATTCAAGTTACCTTAAATTTGCTGATGTTTGTGGGAAGATTAAGCTAGCCTGTTTCAGCATGGACCCAAATCGGGCAATCAGTAGAGGAATTACCAAAACACAATAGTTATTTCACCTAACAGTAAGAAGTAAATACGGACACAGTGTAGTAATGTTATTGTTTCTCAAATGCAAGGCCTGGGTTCATAATGTTTGTTTCTCAAATGCAAGCCAAAGGTTCATAATGTTAATGACCTTGGGGAGAAATAAAAAAAATTGAAACAATTGGAATAGTACTAAAGTGATATTTATTAAATCTATATCTTAGCATCAGTTGGCATAAATAACACAATATTTGTTAGACTCAGTATGTACTATTCTGTTTCACTGACCACCTTTCTTTCATGGTGAACGAACCTGCTTGGGCTACGATTTGAAGGGAGAGAGAGAGAGAACTAGATAGCTTTACGAGTTCTTGGTATATTATTTTTAGATATAAGTTTCGATAAGTAATAATTTACGACCCCAGTTAGTTACGTAATTGCCCAATTTGCTAATAAGCATAACCATAGCCATAGCCTAGCCCATGTTTTCCACAGACATCAGTTGATTTAAAGTAAATGAACAACACCAATCGTTTTCTATAGATTTATTGTTTTATATATGATAATAGTTTATTACTGCAGCTGTTTATTGAAAATATACGCATAGCATACTTTTCCAACTCGTAAGGGATGACCGATCACCAGTTACTGCCGGTCTCAACGCACTACAGTATCTGGTGAATATTGGCAGGAGTCCAGTCGCATTATACAGCATAAGTTTAGGCTTATTGCTTTTTTACTTTACTTCTCTTACAAATATCTATTTATCTGAAAGAAGGAAGGTCCCAGAAGAAAACTTGAAATTGTATGGTATCGTAGCTAATGTTTTTCATATATTTCATAGCAATGGCAAGACATTTAGTTATTTTTCAAGGGATGCAGTATCTTTAATTTTCATGGAGGACGTGTTATGTCAAGTTTCAGTGTTTGTCGAATCACGTTGGGAGCAGGCTGATTATAAGAGAGTATAAGTAAAGAATTTATAGTACATGTATTATCCTTAAACATAAATGATAATGTACTGATGAAAAACCTGAATTTTGAGAATAAAATAACTGAAGAGACAATCCTTAAACTACTGCTGAGCTCTTAAAGCACCAATAAAAACGGTTATGTCATCAATAATTTTAAAAGCTGTTAAGTAAACAGTCAAGCGTCATATGAGGATACTGGCAATTAAAAAATTACAAATGGTTTGAAGTTTCCAATCGCATCAAATTTATTGGAAAACAAGTGAGAGTAAATGGTCTCATTACCAGCAAACTCTACAACTTTTACATCACTTCTGTTATGCTTTGCAGTTCCAAATTCATAGAATTCAAAAACCATAAACTATCTAACGTTTAACTAAATCGCTTTTTACATCTTGTCTGTTATCTCGGGAACACGTACCTTTAATTACAAAGTTTAAGCAAGTCTCCGTTGTTGATAAACATAGTAATTACTAATCACAGATTTTAAATGCAAGTGCGCCGCATACATGCTTGCTGTTACAGAACTAGCCTTACCAAGGGAGGGATAATTCACCGTTATTTACCAGTTCCTTTATCACGAAGGCAAGCGGAAGATTCATCGTGTAATTTCATTCGTGAATTACAAGCTTAGGCCGTAGGTAATTATCGTAAAAGAAAGTACGAACATGAGAAACACAATTACCTTTCGTTCAAACGATGTTTGCGTGTGTGTGTATATATATATACACATATACACACACACACACACACACACACATATATATATATATATATATATATGTATGAATGACTATGTGTGTATATATACACACACACACACACACACACACACACACATATATATATATATATATATATATAAATATATATATAAACCACACAAATAATTGTAATGATATATCGTGTGATGTGGAAATTTACCATATCGGTCAAATCTATCAAAGCTAATTGGTAGTGGGCAGCAGTGCGAATGTAAATGAAGGAATTCAACAGCATGATTGCCAATATAAAAAATAAAATTCGTAATGATAGTTACAACTCTACCACCGTATTGCACCGGACGATATTTGGTATGGCTTACAAAAATAAAGAAAAGGACATCATAAACATAACTGGGAGAGTATTTGCCAATGATCCTTTCAGGAGTTTAGGATCTGTAAGCCCATCCTAGTTTCTTCTCGGATTACGAAAACGACACAGCTTCTAATAGAATCTGGAAGACGAACTGGGCAGCATTTGATATTTTGTCTATTTATCTATTTATTAATTTTTTTTTTCTCTTTTTAATAGGTGGTATCTCTTCTTTCTGCATTTCCCTTTATTTCCTCTAACTTCTTCCTAATTAACACCATATTCTTTGGAAGCTAGACTTTCAAGTCAATGGCCCCTGTGGGCTTGTTCCATATGAATAGGTTTCATCTACTTAATAATAATAATAACAACAACAACAATAATAATAATAATAATAGATTCATCTATTCAAAGGAAAACCTCGAAAATTCCCAGCGTCTTTTCCAGATCATGGAAAAAAAAAGGTGTTATTCTAGCAATGTGCCCTAAAATATATTCATTCAGTTTATAAGCCTATTTGAGTTTGAATTAGATAAATTGCCAATTTCACATTTGACAGAAACTGGGAGCCAGTAAAAAAATGTTATCCCCAGTTGGTGGTTGTGGAAATTATGTCCATAACATTACATATTCTACCTCCGTAGTTGGGTAGTGGTGTCAGTGCACCTCACGCGGTGCACTGTAGGCGTTACTTAAGGTTCTTTGCAGCGTCCCTTCGGCCCCTTTTACTGTACCTCCATTCATATTCTCTTTCTTCCATCTTGCTATCCACCCTCTCCTAACAATTTCTTCACAGTGCAACTGCGATTTTTTCCTCCTGTTACAACTTTCATACGTTTCTGCTCTCAATTTTCCTTTCAGCGCTGAATGACCTCATAGGTCCTATCGCTTAGCCTTTGGCCTAAATTTTATATTCCTTCCTTCTTCCTTACATATTCTAGTTTTAAACCCTTATTGTACAGTAAGTATCAGTCCTCCACCTACAAATGTGAATAGAGATTCACTGATATCAGAAAGAAATACACTGCCGCAGCCTATCCCGCAAAAACTTGGAAATGTGAACCCCATGTAGCGTAGTGTTAGATTTGTATTACTGTATTACCATTATTAGTATAATTTCATTTAGTTAAACATAGTTTTAGGAAACAACGTATAGTCATTGTCCTGGATTCTGTTTTACAAATTTCCGAACTGTCATTCTCCGTAAAGTACTCATAGAGTGAAACCACACTCTGTAGTAAATGGAACGTACTGCAATGCCGCATGCAACAACTCTCCTTCAAGAAATACTACACATGCGTGGGATTAAAAAGAAATTGTAATCCGAAGAACCTTTGCCCTAAAAGCACGCACACTAGCATTTCATATAATATATACACACACACATATACATATATATATATTGCAACGGATGAGGCAGCTTTCCTCGCAACCTCACCCGTTTTTACATTTGCAAAGTTATTGAGAATGAAATAAAAATTTGTCACTCATTAATTACTAGAACTGTGGGTTTCCATTCGCCCCTTCAGTAAAAACTCTCTCTTCCATTTTCCAAAATGGTAAGCCTAACCCCTCCCTCTCTGTTCAAAGTGACTGCTTTTAGGCCTAATTCCAGCTGACCATCGGACCTTCTCTGCGTCCCGCAAGGCAAGGGAGGAAGCGAAAAGAGAAAGTTGCCCCCCCCCCCAATTCTGAACACTCCACGTGGGTTCCTGCTGCCATGCAGTCATCAGTAAAGAAAATGTGACGAAGATTGACCTTTGCGACACTGCAACAAGAATCGAGGAGAGAGAAAGCCTAGAACACGACCCGAGGACAGACGTCCTTGCCTTGCCTGTCCTTCTGAACCATGTGTTTTGCCCCCGGGGCTCAAACCAGCATACCTTTGTAGTGGTATTATAATTCCCTTCTCCATCGCCATCACCTATTTGGACGAGGACACCGTCATCTTGACGAAGGTAATGTGCAGGAATAAGGTTCTTTTAGCCAGTCACGATCCCTGTTATTTCTCTGTTTTTTCTCTGTCCGATATTTCATTATTTTTCCACTGTGTGATCACCTTCAGTAATTTGTGTTGGAGCATTCAGTGTTAAATTTTTCCATTGTGCGATCACCTTCAGTAATTTGTGTTGGAGCATTCAGTGTTAACGTAATTATGCATTAGTCTTGAACTGAGTTATTTGGCACCATCTGTGCAGTCCTCAGTTTCCCTTTGAGTGTTTTATTATTATTGCAAGTAACCATCTTGCATATATTTGCAGATAGGCCTTGACTGTGGAATCTCTCGGCTCCATTCATGTGCAGCCCCCCTTCTATCCCCCACTGCAATGTCCCTGTTATGAAGACATCATCGGAGTAGAATATTTATTCTGTGTAGGATTCATTATTTTAACAGGCCCTTGTTATTACCTGCCCAGTAATTCGTCATTTTCGTCATTCTTCTGATCTGTGTTTGTTATGTAAATATGATTAGTTAAGAGAACCCTTGAGTTTACGTAAATTTCCCTCACATGAAGAAGGCCTTAAGCCATAGATTTCCCTTGCTTGTCTACGAATTGTCCTAATATTGAGTCAGATGTGTAATAAATAGAAGGAACTCCCTGCGTTCATCCGTTGCCGCCAGAATCAAGTAAGTATCCCAGGACATTCATTAAAAATATATATATATATATATATATATATATATATATATTAACTTTATCACTTACACAATTATCTGTGCATTAATACAGTTACTAACAGGACCTCATTGAAACTGGATGGTATCTGGCGGAGATATTTATTGAATAAATATCTCCATAGATTCATCAATTTCAATTAATCTATTATACTGTATATATATATATATATATATATATATATATATATATATACATATATATATATATATATATATATATATATATATATATATATATATATACATATATTTATGTGTGTGTGTGTGTGTGTTGGAATTTGTCATATTCACGTGTCCTTTTGTTTACAAATATTAACCCACACGTATCGATTAATATTCGATTCGCTACACCTTTGGAAGAACTTGCACTCACTGGGAATAGCCAATAGCCATGTGGATACATATTATATGTATATATATATATATATATATATATATATATATATATATATATATATATACATGATATAGAAGGATAAATAGATAGGTAGATATATTACGGCATACCTACGGTCACGATTACTAAAATTTGTGGACATCTACTTTCATTTGCTGTACTTCCGGCATTCCATATATTTGGGTACGTGAGTGCGAATCTCCGACCGGCCAGTGAAGAACAAGAGGAATTTGTTTCTGGTGATAGAAATTCATTTCTCGCTATAATGTGGTTCGGATTCACAATAGCTGTAGGTCAGTTGCTAGGTAACCAATTGGTTCTTAGCCACGTAAAAATAAATCTAATCCTTCGGGCCAGCCGTAGGAGAGCTGTTAATCAGCTCAGTGGTCTGGTTAAACTAAGATAAACTTTATTTTCCCCATCTGAGAAAAGAACGTACCCCGTACTTTCATATGTTCGTATATAATAATATGTATATGTTCGCATAAATTTGTGTACATGCATATTTATATATATATATATATATATATATATATATATATATATATATATATATATATATATATATATATATATATATATATATATATAGCATATATATATGTGTGTGCGTGTTTTAATATGTATACGATAACATATGTATCTATATTGTGTATATTTGTCTGTGCGTTTATGTATTATGTATGCATGTATTACATGTTATTGTGGCCATCTGCTATTCTTATATTTTCACCACATCACAGATAAAGATAAAAGCTGTTTCTTTACAATTTGGTGTTCTTATGCAAATATAGAATAGGAGAAACCATTCAGATCTGGAACTGAAGAGATACAGTAGTGTGTGAATTAAACATTAGGCAAATAAAACATAATCAGCTATTTGTCACCCAGTGACTAAAAGAAGTCCAAAAGGAAAAGTACTACAATAATTACAAGATTCAAGAATGATAAATCCCTAGACATATCCTGCTATATAACATTAATTCGTTTACCTTGGTTATTCAAATGTCTCTAGACACCCCCGTAAGTACTTGCCAGTTGACCTGCTTCGTTAAGCTTATAGTGGGTATTAACCTTTGTACCAAGTAGCCAGAAATATGACATATTTAGCACTTAGTGAAAGGTTTGGCGATAAGATGCCAAGGAAACGTTGTTGTATGAGAGTGCTGAAAGTAGGATAAAACAGAACCATTCTCCCATAAGAAAAATTTTGGGATGTTAGTAAAGGGTCAGGAAGGTAAAACGGGAAGAAAGTACTTAAAATAAAATAATCGGAAGGACCATAGTCTTAGGTTGGAAGTGCCCCCCCACCAAAAAAAAAAAAAGTAGAGAGGAAATGGCAACTCGTATTAAATGTGAAAAGCGTACTCTTTATTTGACGCAACGGAAAAGAAGATGATATATATCTAAGTAGTTTACGTTATATAGTAGAACTTTAGTCCTTTGGGCTTCTCTATAGTTGTATAAGATTTGACTACAAACTAACCTCTCGATTTCGATTTTTTCAGTGGCAGTCGGTAGCGTATCTGCTTCAGAATGTTGGTGTTTGCTCAGTTCTGGTGGAGTTTATCCTTGGCATTTGTATGGTGGTATGTACATATTTTAGACATTCGTGGATAGATATGGAAATGACTAAATATGAAATTAATTTTCTATAGTAGCCTTTGACAGTATTTTGTCCCGGTACGTCAACAAATTTAAGATAAACATGAAACACTGTGAGTTCTTACAAAAATGTTTTGTTGCATTTTCTACAGGGTTAAGGAGATTGTCAATGTGATTTTTCCATGCTATAAAGTTTATCATTGTATAATTGTAAAGTTACTCACGAAATTATTGTTTCAAGACATAAAATATGATAAGAATTAAGAAAGGAAAAGATCTCAAATAAGCGCATTGATACATATAAAACAAAATCAGCATGCCCCCCCTCACACTCAAATCCATGATTGAGTCACTGGTTCGAACAATATTTGGAAGGTTATTACTGAATTTTATCCCACCATGCACCCTTCCCATTTCACAATCGAATAATTCAGGATCTAATTAGACATTCACACGGGCAGATGAATAGAGTTAATAGGAGAAAGATATGTATACTAATAGATATATGTTTTATATAATTATATATTCAATAATCCTTCTGTATTACATCTTTTACCTTATTGTTTCTTCCCCTCCCCGCGTCTCATTCAGCAGGTGCTTTGACTTTTTATATTCTATATATTTAATTGAAACGGTTACTGACGCTCTAGTGGATCTTTTTGTCTTTTTTTTTTTGTGTGCAGGTAAGTGCACTGAAGCCTCGCGTCTAGCGTCGTTAATGAAGGCGTAACGCGACCCAGTGACTGCATATAAGGCGCTCACGTCTTATGTATCCATGGCCGTGGAAAATGCGACGCCATCTCGCTTGGAAAGGCCCCTCCCGCGCGAACGCACCTCGATACGTAATGAAGGGTTTTTGTCAGGGAAGTTGATTGTGCTAAAAAGGTTCGAATCCAGTTGCGTACCTCATACACAAACTTCGTTTCCTCTGTCGCGACTCTCCCTGTCATTGTTTACTCTTTCTGCCCCTCCTCCACTTCTGGTTTTCCCGCTAACTTTTGTAATGTCAGATATACTTTACTTGAGCTTGTGCATAGGGTATGCTTAATTAACTTTTTTCTTTTCTTGCGTCATTTTGTGGTTTTATGTTGTTAGGCAAGCGCATATCATCTAATCTCCAACAAGAGGAGTCGGTAAAGTGAACATTGTATTCCAAGGCTCGAAAAATGGAACTGGTGATCTATCCTGCATACACATAACTAGTATTAATGCATTTATTTATTCTTTTGCGTTGATGGTGATATTTGTAATGGCAATTTTTGGTAGTGCAATTATTTATATTTATTTATTTATTTACATATTTATTCTTTAAGAAATGGAACCCTCTTCGTCCTTTTGTGTTTCTTGAATCTTATTATCTCCCTGTTATTGAATTTCGAAGCTCAAGGTTACAGTAGCAGTGCATCGTTATAGTTCCCGTTACCTGCAAAGACCGGTTTTGATCAAGATATGCCATTGTCGGTCATTTGACCGTAGAACAATTATTTATGCATGTATATATACATTAAAGTTGTTTACTGATGGACGAATTGCGGCATGATAGTTAACAGAGGGATTGACATAACTCCTTTCTTCGTTTTCTCGGGAAAGCTTTCCGTATGAGGTGGGTACTAATACCCTGCTCTCTTCAAGTATGGCTATGTTGGGGGTAAAAGTAGATCGTAAAAAAGTTGAAAAATAGAGCCTACTTCATCACGAAATCTCTCAACCGTACTTTTTTTGCCATTTATTTTGTGAATGGTCACATCTGGTCTACTTTTTTGGAAATCTTGAAGTAGATGCTCGTGTTAGGGAGCCAAATGTATACATAATGATTAAGATAAAGTGACTCGCGTATGATAGATCGATCTAATTTCTTAAGAAAAATTGGGAGGGAGCTACGCGGGAGAGGAAGGTGAATGGGTGGTGTCCCCTTTTCATATCCATATCTCCTACTTTGCGGTTATGGTTCTTTTTCATGATTTTAGTGCATTATTTTTTCATCTCAGTAATATTTCTCGTTAATATTGTAATTTTTTTGTATCTAGGTCCGAAACCACTGCATATAAACGCGAATTGCTCGTGTTCTCGTTTCATTCCATATTTACAACTCCCTAACCACGTATGCATAAATGAAACTGGTAATGAACAAATAACCAAAATCGGGTATGGCCACCGTGAAACACAGGTTAAAAATCTGGTATGTTCTTAATGGACTGACGCTTATAAAGTGAGACCGAACCCGCATCTAAAAATGAATTCGTAAGCATACGGGATTAGGGAAGAGATATCCACGTAGTAAAGGTAAAGGAGATTTAGATCATTACCTCTACTTTTATGTTGGCGATTTGCATTATAAAGAGTAAATTCTGTCTGGCGGGCGTGGAAGTAACAGACCTATACAGCAAAACATTTCATATGACAAGGTCTTGAGTCGTGTTGGTGATGAAAGGCTTTTAGCGAGTAACCTCTCGTGGGTTTCAGCACTGTGTAATTAGAACTGTTCGATTATTGTTATCATTAGGCAAAATAACAACAATAATGTGTTTTGAGTTGCGACAAGAGTTTGTTAGCTTTTCTGGATTGAAAATGGACGAAATGAATAAATGTTCCATGGTATGAAGTTGACTTTGATGAAGGAGACTAAGTAAGACAGACAACACAAGAATGAGTTTGTATGGATAAAACTTTCCACTGTTTTGTGGAAAGTTTGAAAATAGAGGTAAAAGCTGTTTCTGACATACATGGACACAGAATAGTTTATGAAAGAATCATCAGATAGGAAATTTGAAGGGTGCTGAGGATGTATGGTACAGAAGATAGAATACAAGATACTGACTGTGATAATTTTTTTTCTGAAGGAAGCAAAGAATGTGTTATAATATGTAAGCAGGAGAATGAGTGCATTGTTGTAAATGAGATTGATAGACAAGGGTGTATTGTGACTCTTTGGTAGTTTTATTTCTTAGCACACTGAGTATGCGAGAATTCAGAGTGCTAATTAGACGAAGGTGCAAAGTTGTGGGATAAGAAAATGGGTCTTGAAATGGAGCGCTCAATTACTGATGTCTGCAGACGACACTAAACTGACCGGTCAGAAGAAAACTAAAAAAAAAAAAAAAACAAGTGAAAGTGTTTGCAAGGAGAGGAAGTTTTGGATAAATGTGAGCAAGAGTCAGATTATAATAATAACTGAAAACCAAGGTGAAGCAATGTATGTTAATATAGATGAAATAAGAATGGCAGTGATTGATTTGTTTAGGTGAATATAATGGATGATGGTAAGATGAAAGGAGAGATGCAGAGGCAAGTTACAGAACAGGTGAATCAAGGACGGTAGTATGGTGCATGCAGAAGACTGGGAAGAGACCAAGATTTTGTACAGATGCTCAGAGTCAAGGTTAGAATGCATGAAGGCACTATTGAGCGTGCTCACCTTTATCGAAGTGAAGTGTGGATGCTGAAAGTTAATAAAAAAGAAAAGGCTAGGACTATTGAGATCACTGCTTCTGAGTCAATAAGAATTAAATGGGTGAGAAATGTGAAGATATGTATATGAAATATGAAAAGGTTCAGGTGGATGTAAGGATTGATTAGTGTTTTGAGATGGTTTGACGCTGGAAAAAATAAAGAACACTCTATTGGTGTTAGGAAGAAAGATGAGAAGACGACCGAGAAAGTTCAAGAAAGATAAGGTGAAAGAGGACTCTGAAAGAAACGTCCTCAAATCCAGGAATCACTAGATTGAGCACAAGATGGAGGTGAATAGCATAGTTTGTTTATGGGGAGGTTGATGTCGTCAGTGTTGGGGTATAATATGAATGTGACGCTCACCGTTGTCTTATTTTTTGCAAAGAGCCACCTCCGTTAATGTTAAAGTATACTCGTATATACACAAGGTCGTTTTCGGCCTGCTGATGAAAATCTGAGTGGATGCATCAATCGATTGTTATTGTTATAGTATTTTCGTATTTTCATTTGAGTTATCCTACATTTATCAGTTAAGAGAATACAGAAGTGACTGTTCCATTTTGTCTTTAGAACAACTTATTAGTGACTATATTTATACAGTATATATATAATATATTGTAAATACACGTAACTAATCTTGAAATCTGAGTAATTGCAGAAGGGTTCATTTTATCGTTAGAGCAATTTCTTGGTGAAAATACACACACACACACACACACACACACACATATATATATATATATATATATATATATATATATATATATATATATATATATTTGAAATCTGAATAATCGTCAAGGTTCGTGTAAGATGAATACTTGCACATTTATTCCGTATTTCTTAATGAAAATACACACACACACACACACACACACACACACACACATATATATATATATATATATATATATATATATATATATATATATATATATATATATATATATATATATATATATGATCAGAAGGCAGACACTTTGCTATCCGTGTAGACATCCCGGGATTATATATGTAATCAACGGATAGGTTTGTAAAAAGCAAATGGATGTTACAGACTAAATACACACACAAAACAAAGCCACTACAACACCTTCTAAAAACATAACAAACATCTCACGTCTCGAACTCTCGCCATACCCGCGCAATAACTTCTCGCTGCTGGGAAGAAAGGGCGTTGGGTCGGGTATGATACATGAAACATACGCTACCGGGGTCTAAGCGATGTCAGGCAGGGCAGCCGATCGAGACCACAGGTCTACCCCAAAGCCAAATCAAAAAGTCCTTCAAAAGAAGGCATCGTGCTTACCCCCATACAAAATGGGAAAAAGCACGTTAAAAGAAAGAATATATATATATATATATATATATATATATATATATATATATATATATATATATATATATATATATAGTATATATATATTGAAATCTGAGTAATCGTCAAGGTTCGTGTAAGATGAATACTTGCACATTTATTCCGTAAACCATTTAGGAGCGCTTGGGGTTGGGGGCGGGAGCCGGCTGTTTGAAATGACTTTCCGGCGATGTGGCTGGCTACTCTTTGTATAAGATCAAAGGTGGAATTCGGTGATCTTCAGCATCCTGATGAATATTCTCGGCAACGCTTAATGGATAAATGACGTTCAAGTTATGGTGGATACTGTTGGCCTTCAATCTTCATCTGTGTTTTGCTTTTTTTATCTTTAAGAAAAATGACTCGACTTTTTGCTCTCTCTCTCTCTCTCTCTCTCTCTCTCTCTCTCTCTCTCTCTCTCTCTCTCTCTCTCTCTCTCACCTTGTTGCCTCTTTATCTATTTTCACTTTAGGTTTTTAGAAAACCTTTCGTAACATTTCTTCATTTGCGTGTGCTCTTTCACGTCGCTTTGTTTTTATTATGGATCTCTGCCATTATTTCAAAGTATGTTGCCACCATAGTCATACTATAAATATTCTGTCTTTATTATCTCTTTCCACCGTTTCAATTGCCTATAAAATTTTTTATCATTATTTTTATATGGATGTTATCTTCATAGTTCTTAGATTATTTATTGTTTCTGCACTCATGCTACTGGTGTCAGCACAATCATTTATTGTATTTTATACGAAAGTTTTTGTAGTTACTCTTTTTCGAAGGTTTTTTCGTATCTATGTCACCTTTGCATCTTTTTTTCATTTATTCGATTCCATCTTTTTGTGATACTATTTCCAATTCTACCTCTCACAGTTTCTTGCTCTTCCCTCTCCCATCCAAGTAGCAACGAGGGGATCGCGTCTCTTCAGTCCTACTCATCGCGTTTAATTTGATAGCTATTTTTCTCCACTAATTATCCGAAAGGCCATTTCTAAAGACATTTTTAAATCCGGTTTTTCCTGATCTCTCTCTCTCTCTCTCTCTCTCTCTCTCTCTCTCTCTCTCTCTCTCTCTCTCTCTCCCCTTTTTTTTCAGGGCCATTCGTTCTTCGTCTATCAACGTAGGCGTCTGAGGTTATTGGGAGCTTTCAGATTTGACACCTCTAGGTTCCAACATTACTCACCATATTTCTTTAATTTAGTCGTGCCTACTTTCTTCATTTAGTCGTTTCTGCGTTCTTCGTTGATGATGTTTTCTCTTTCTGTTTCTTTCTCATGTTTTGGATTTAGCTTTTTAGTATTGTTTCTTAAGGTTTTATTTTGTATTCATCATCTTTGAGGGTAAAAACTTGTTCTGTACTCGCTTTTACGTATGTTCTTTGTGTGCATTACGTCATATCTGAACAGTTGTGGACACGATGAATATTTTCAATTTTAGGTTCACTATTTTCTTGTTTGAAATCTTTGATTCTGGATATTTGATTTACCAGAGCACCGTTTCCCATTCGTCTGTAAAACTGTCGCTGGTATGCAAGCACTCACATTCTCTTTCACATTCATCTGTAAATATACAGTATATATATATATATATATATATATATATATATATATATATATATATATATATATATATATATATATATATATATATATATATATATATATATATATATATATATATATATATATATATATATATATATATATTAAGCTACAAACGTCCTTTAATATCAGTTCACTCTACCTCGGGAAATAATATATTTTCATATATGTTATCCGTCGTCTCGTGGGCAACACGGCCGTGTGGTTAAAATTCGCGTCACTGTAGTCCTGAGTTCTTGTCTTCCGTGGTTCGAGCCCACGAGACGACGAACTTATTATTAACTAAAAAATTCCCCTTCGGGTAACGTATATGGAAATATATTATTCCCGAGGTAGAGTGAATTGGATATTAAAGGACTTTTGTAGCTTAATGCTTGTATATGAATCACGGTGATGTGATAAAAATTCATCCATATATATGTATATATATAGATAGATAGATAGATATAATACACAAGTACATATATATAAATATATATATTTATATATATATATATATATATATATATATATATATATATATATATATATATATATATATATATATATATATATATATATATATATATATATATATATATATATATATATATAACTGAACTAGTTAAAATCCGTAGTTTAGCAAAAGATTCTTGGATATAAATGTCATTTACAGAAAAAATATAGACAAGATTGTTTTAGGAGAATAAGATCTGTTTTCCTTGCTCTTTTACAACATAGTAGTGTGTTTATTACTCTTGTTTAGAGAAAGACTCTCATAACAGTATACATATGCATGGTTACGTACTTGTGAACGCTGCAAGGTAAGCTTCACCTGATAAGAAGAAACTGATCAAAGCAATCATCACTTCGACTGAATTATTATTGTTCAGGACTGTGGCATAGAGACTGAGGTGCACATTTGATAAGAATTAAAGAAGATAGATACCGTAGTGAAAATTAAGTCTTTTTGACCAATTTCCTTTTAACCTTTAGGAGCCGGTGTGAATTTTTCACGTACGCATGAAGTTCTTCAGGAGTTTAGACAGCTAGACAGAAACTGTAGGAGTTGCGAACTTTGGTATTAATCGGTTTGGTCAGTTTTTCATGAGACTTCTGTGTACCATTGGAGTTGTCACCATTCTTTTGACTGCTGTATTTGAATAAAGAAATTTCTAGTTGGGTACAACCTGTTTCTGATGTTGAGCGCAACAAAGTCCCATACGCCGGTAATTGGCCAAGAATTCCTGGGATTTGTAATCTCACCCCTTGTGAACTGTCGATTCGCCTCTGTAATTGGAATTTTCACAGTTAAACGCAGGGCATCAGTGATGATGATATATTAACCATTATAGCCATGATGACAAATACATATTTGTAAGGATAATCTCGAGGTGGCAACTTGTGTAGTGGCTTGCTTTATGCAATTGCTCAGTGAATGAAGAGAATTGTTGGAATCCGTATAATGCATCTCACCAGTCGACAGGCCTTACGACCGACTATTAAATTGTACCTGACGTTACGACAGTAGGATCTGCGTGGGGCTGCAGCCTCGTTTAGATAACACAGGGATTAGGTGGTGGCGACAATGCGTCATCATACCCAGTGAATATAATTATACCTATGTTGACAACAATGAAGGCTTCATTGTTTAGGAAGGCGGGGGAGGGTTTGGGCAATGGTACCTCAAGACCATGTGTCCAGCCATAGAATTAACAGAAAGAGAAAGGAGATGATTACTGCCAAGGGAAGGAGTACAGTTGCTCTAAAGGCAAATCATCGGTCCCTGGGGAATTTTACCCTTCTGTACTCTGTACACGTATGGATACGTTCCAATTGTTATCTGGGTGGCTTAATCTAAATTTTAAAGTCAATACGTAACTAACAAATGCTGGAATTTAATGGACGGGGAAGGGAGCCAAGTTAGCTACTCGCAAAAGACAATAAGAAATTCTAATCTAACAGGTTCCAGGAAAAAGGAACAAAAGTAGGCAAGGAGCACTGAATTGCCATGCTTGCATCAGACCATTTTATCAAAAAGCCCTCTTGCTTGCCCAAAAGCTAGTAGACTCAAGTATTTCAGTGCCAGCTGTCATGTGCTTCAGCATTCTTCTCATGTCTCCTACATAATTTTCTTAAGACATGGGCTCCTTGAAGGCATTAAGTTTTCAGTGACGTTGGTTTTGCATTGTTAGGAAATAAATAAATAACGAGGAAACGATAGGATGATATTAGTAAATGCCGATGTGATAGGTTTCGTATATATCCTTGGAAGTTGATCATTGTTATTCAAACTGATATATTCATATAAGATATTGAGAAGACGTGTCCGGTTTGTAAACTATGTATGGAGTATATGCAGTATACCCAGGCTAATAAAGACAACCACAATTATTTCATCAAGGTATTTCTTTCTTATACTGACAAACACCAAAACAAAGTTAAATAACACCTAGCCATAAAGAGCTTTTAAAAACGACTTTCGTGTTAACCCAACTCTTATCCGTCCCCCTCTCCCTTTGCTCGTTTGCTTCGAGCTTGTGCTAGATAAAGGCATTAGGTTGCATCCCACACACACACACACACACACACACAAAATGAAAACGTACAGAAATTACAAGGAAAGGATTCTGGGGTCGTAGCCCCAGAGGAAACAAGAGATGCCTTGTAGGAGAAATTTAATCAGATTTTGGACTTTTGTTGCACGGGAAATAGTTACACAGATAAATGAGACGCCAGCAGAAAACAAATAAAATCACAAACAATGAAAAATAATAGTTAATAAAAAAAATAGATGAAAAAACTTTCCGTCTTGAAAATCATTGTAAGGTTTAACAAGCTTAGAATGCAGAACGTTCATAATGAATAAAGAGAATCAGCATCGGAAGGAAAAGTTGTGAAATGGTTTGTAAGATTGCTGATAAAATTGCCGGGTAAGAGGAGTAGTAGTAGTAGTAGTAGTAGTTGTTGTTGTTGTTGTTGTTGTTGTTAAATAGCATAGATAACCCGTAAGAGATATCCCGCAAATATGTGTGTAAAGATATTGCTAAGAACACAGGTTTGCAGGAAAGAAAAAATACATTGCCCGCACAACAGGAAAGCTATACGCTTCGTAAAAGTAGACTCAATATGCTGAGCAAGGTTTACACAGGAGACATTGTGATTAGAGACAGGTAAATGGCAATTTGCACGGGAACTTTGTCTGTACAATACGAGCAATTATTCTGTGAGAAGGTTACTTCCAGAAAAAAGAACTTGCGAGTTCGAATGCCATACAGGATTTTTATTTTACATTCGGAATGCTAATCAGAATAGACTGTTATTATTATTTCACCATATATCTTTTCCTCTTAGATGGGATAACAGTTATCTAAAGCAAGTCCTTTAGATGAGCTTGCAGACCCATAAATTTTCTGCCCCAACTTCAATATCTTCATTAGTATAATGATCATTTTATGTATGGCCAAAAACTTTTAATATTTCTGGATAATCTTTCAAGGCGTTCAGGTGCCATTTTTTACGTATCCTGGAAGAAAGGTTTCTAGCCTAATATCATAAACCATTTGATGTCATAGTAATAAAGAACAAAGAATCAAATCAATATTTTCCGTTTTACATGAAGTGAACCCCTTGTAGCAGATGATATAAAGATGTATGTTATTTATGAATTGCTATACATGCATACATACATACATACATGTTTATACACCCAAGCACACATATGTAGATGCCTATGGAAATGAACTAAATTAATGAGTTTTCCG
>NC_089748.1:77036649-77061649 GCF_040412425.1 Macrobrachium rosenbergii
CCCTCCAATCATCAAACATACCAAATTGCAGCCCTCTAGCCTCAGTAGTTTTTATTTTCTTTTAGGTTAAAGTTAGCCATGATCGTGCGTCTGGCACCGCTGTAGGTGCCAATAACACAGGCCACCTCCGGGCCGTGCCTGAAAGTGTCATGGACCTCGGCTGAGAGTCTCATGGGGCGTGGCTGAGAGTTTCATACAGCATTATACGCTGTACAGAAAACTAGATTGCGCCGGAGAAACTTCGGCGCATGTTTTACTTGTTCTATCTCGCTCTCTATCTCTTAATTGAAAAATCATATGGATGAACAATGGTCGATCGAGTTTGGAAGATATGGTTAAACTCTCTGCGTTGACTATGCTATCCTTGAGCGTTTGAAATTCACAGTTATAATTCCATTATCAACTGTCTGGAATGGAAGAAATAAATAGATTTGTTTCACAAGACACTTTTTATAATATTGTTAATTTTTGTTAAGTGCCGCCTGAAGCTACATCCATTCCATCACATAGGTAAACCTTCCCCCTATGGCTTATGCCCGCCACGTGGTGCCCATACTCCAGTTACATTCTCTCCTAAGAGTTGAAAATACAGGACGATGATACATGAGATGATTTCGATTTTTAAGGAACTATTTCGTCATTTAAGGTAATTATGAATTAATATTTTCGCATATGAATTATAATCTAATACTCTTGAATGGTGCATTTGTTATAGTAGTTCTGGAAGCCGTATTTTGCTCGATGTAGACTCGCGGAATATTTGGAAAGTCTGTGATTAGGAAAAAATGTTGGAGATGTATGCTTGATGATACTTTTATGATTAGTAATAAGCTCTACGACATTTCAATTAAAGATCACTGAAGACTCATCATTTTACAAATATTATGATCGGTTTTTAGGGTAAATAAAATAGAAAGTGACCAGTGGCATCTTATGCAAGTATAATATACCCTGCCCTATTTTCTTGAACTAATATTTGTGTGTATGTGTGTCTGTATGTGTGTGTGCATGTGTGTGGGTGTACGAGAGAGAGAGAGAGAGAGAACTCTCCAAATGTTGGCAAGAATGTAACTTGGATTCACTGCTTATTTGCGACTCTTATAAGTTACGTTTTTATTGCTGAACTCTAGCCAACCACAATATAAGATACCTGCAAACATCTAACGAAGTTTTTCTTATTTTTTCGTATTGATTTGTAAAGAACCAGCACCTTCAAAGTATCTGTCCATCAGTCTCCTAAATATGTTATGGTAGGGATTTAGGGAAGAAATAGGAAAAAGTGAGGAGTACGAGTAATGTGAAATATGTTCAAGTCATAACTCATGAAAAAAAGATATCAGACAGGCCAGTCTAACTTGAAAATGACTCATATTTTTCTATAATTAATGACTTCAAAGTTAATTATAAGTGCTTAATCACAAGAGGAAATTAATGGAACTGATTTGTAAGGATATTTAGGCGCGACGAGACACCCTTTGAGAGGGAACTCTTAATAGTGTATGGTAATTCTTGACCTCCCCTTCGAACTGAAAGAGCTTCACGTAGTCCCTACTCAGTGGAATACATTACTTGTCTATTGTCTCAACTTTTCCGAGTGAAGCATTTCAAGATAATATGGGGCATATTAATAACTACAGGCTCGATTCTACTGTACTGCTATAGTTGGCACCAAGATGAAAGATCTTGGGAAGCAGTTAAGTAATCTAACGTTGGGGACCAAGGAGTAAGTACTTGGAGGCTTCTCACTTCCGCTAAAGTTACCACGGGCTAATTAATGAGCACCCGTTGTTCACATGGTTTCGTTTCGAAAATTTTGCTTATGTTGTACCCGTTACCCGAGATGTTTAATTTCCTGTCCGTTCCAATACTGCAATGGAAGAATTACAAATGAAGCGGTGAACATTGCCGCTTTTAAGAAATACGTAACTAAAAGAGCCTTCCTTCATCATCAAAATTTTGTTAGCATGGCTCTCATAAATTATATCATGTGGAACCTCCTCACATTTTGACATTTCCCAACAGCCTTATGCAAAAACAACATCACAGATAAGAATCAACTTCATTTTTCAATTCATAGCTATTTTTAGAGACACCATTCGTTTTCTCAAACTGCCTTGCAGCAGTTATTCGTCCTTTTGTCGTTCAGTTGGGTAACACGAGGAACATGGGAAAATTGCTATTCGGAGGTCAAGTTCATATCAAAAACTTACATTTAATAACCGTCTAGCATTAATAGAAAATACCGGTTATTTAATAAAAAGGGCCTGCGGTTTAAGATTCGAATCAGTCTATACTAATGTGCTGCGACTCTTGAACATTTTGGAGAATAATTGTTTATTTCATTTTTCTCGTTGTACTTCGCTGAAGGCCAGAACTGATCTGAAGAAGAACTAAAGAAAATGAGGGGGATGCAGTGGATAAAAACAACAAAATATGGCTAGGCATTTACTATCATCGCTCTTGCGGCTATAGCTAGAGGTGTAATAAACCACAAATAGACCTGCTCTGTTGCTGAGAGACTACATTCAATTATTTATCATTATACCATAACTGCTGTTATGATTATATCTACAACTGACTGTAAAATCAAAAGGTTTTCACTGCATTTTTAAAGTGAATCGGGTATTTCACTAAGCGTTACATATTATCCCAGAATACCTTTCAGGTGAGTGTCTACCATCCTCTTTAGATAACCGAAGCAGCAGGTACAGCGTGTGACATTAAATAAAGAAAAAAGTAGACGATTAAATGAATGTGCTAAAGATTACTGACATGAAAAGGTCTCTGTCCCCCGGGAACCTTTGCCCATAGGTCTCGAGCCTAAAAAGAGTGAGATCCGATCTTCTTTGGTACGGGTGGCGCCAAACACTTCTTGTACTTACAGCAAAAGCGATCAGGCGAGAACCCCTTTAGATCTGAACCTGTCTCTATCATTCTTGATTACTCTTTGATTTCTCCGCAAATTCCACTGCTTCATTTCCCCTCCCCCTCCTCTTCTCTCTCTCTCTCTCTCTCTCTCTCTCTCTCTCTCTCTCTCTCTCTCTCTCTCTCTCTCTCTCTCAGCGATGCCGGTGCTAATTGATGGTAAATGCGGGTGGAAGATGGCACCGCGTTGCCTCTAATCTCTCGCTCTCAATGGCGAAAATAATAATTTTGATCAAAGGACCAGTAATCAGGGAGGTCTCCCTTAATAAAAACTCCTCCCAACTCTTTTTACTGAAGCGGTTGCATTTGCCCTCCCCCAAAGTATATGTTATTCTCTCGTGTGTTAGTTGTGACGTTTGGTCTACTCTCATCATCACCAATCTTTCTTTTTTTTTTTTTCTCACCCTCTGAGCGTTGCAAGAAAGTCTTAGCTGTAGTTGAGTAAATGAGCCATTGCGAAACATGTGCATATGTGTGTGTGTGTGTATAGGTATATGTGTCTGCGTGCGCATGTTAGAGAGAGAGAGAGAGAGAGAGAGAGAGAGAAGGTGGAGTGGCCTCCTAATAAATAAGTGCAAAAATGTTTTGGGTGCCTGCCTATAAATATTTAGTACTTGATGTAGCTTGATCGTTTATTTTTGAAAGGTTATATGGTCACAAACACGTTATGTTTGTCTTTCAGTTTGATTTTTAATATAATACTTAAACCAAAATATTTGTAGTGAATGTTATATATGATTTGCTTCAGTGCCTACTCCAGATTAAAGAAAGTACATTTACTCAGTTAAATTACCTGGTATTCATGTTTAGCAACGAAGACACAAGCACACTTACTCATACCTATCCATTTGTCTGTTCTCAGCCTGTGTTGTAATGCTGGGGCAAGAAAGAAAAACAAAAAGAAAGAAAAACTGTCTTTCTATAATCAGTCCATGATGTAATCGGAGGTACGCGTCAGCAGAGTTGTTCTAATTACTGCGAAAAACAAAAAAAAAAAGTTTATATTTTCATGGCTCACAGAAAAAGAGATGGATTTTGTCAATTTTTTGTGCCAGATCTCCTTCACTTGCCATTCATCCAATTAAAAGATGAATGTACTTTGTTTTTGTGTAATATTTGTATTTCCTTTAACATTTTATATTCCAAGAGTTCTTTTAGTTTGATCTTTGATGTCTTATTTTTGAGTCTTTTGCAAATGAAAATGTAGGCCTGCAGATTCTTACGTCACTTTTATAATTTTGAGTAATTATACTTTTCGAAGTTTTCTACGATTATCATAATTAATATTTTGTTATTGTAAAGTGGTATGTGAATCTTCAATTTCAGACCTAAGATTTGTCCTATTTATGGAGTCCGTTCTTATACTAAATTTAGCATATTCAATTTAGTTTCTTCTGTTACAGTTTTTTATATTAAAAACTTAGTTGTGAAGAGAAAAGATGTGTGTTTTCAATTGTTCTTATTGTTACAATGAGAAATGATGCTGAAAAGTCGTACACTTATGCTCAGATGCTGCCGCATGTAAGATACTAATCCCAAAAAGAATCCAAGCTGTCTTTAATGTCATTTCATGACAGAATAAGTGCATAGACTGGCTTTGAAATGAGTAATGCGTGGGTTATTATCACTATTATACAGTATATAATAAACCTTCAGTGTTGTGCAACAAGCCTAAAGACCATAAACATTCGTAGAAAGCTTCCACAGGCTGAAATGTTGAAAACTGGAAAAGTTTAAAAAGGACTAGAAATGAATATTAAAGAGCAATAGATGGATCTGAATTATTATTTAAGGAAAAGTAAAAAATTAGGTTGAATGTTTTATGCATATTCTGACAGTTAGTAAATATCAAGTAACAAAATGAGAAACTGAATATTTGAACTTAATAGCAATAGTAGTATGTAAAACTTATATATATATATATATATATATATATATATATATATATATATATATATATATATATATATATATATTTATATATATATACAGTATATATATATTATATATATACAGTATATGTGTGTGTGTGTAATTAACAGAAAAGTTAGCGAAATAATTATGGAAAGGAGAGTTTGTCTGCATATATTCTGAAGCAAAGGAACCCGAATACAAGACTGTGAACTACCACCATATAGAGGTTATGACTGCCAAAAGTTAGAGAAGATTGGTTATATGGTCACCACCCGGCGTGGCAGTTAAATGTGATTCCTAATATGTCTCCTTATCGAAAAATAACAGCATTGATACTCCAGTCACATCAGCAAAGCATAAATAAAAGTAAGTGTTATTGTGCGTCCCCAGACACAAATGAGATGATTAGTTAAAAGTATCTGATATTGTTGCTTCAGGGATGTCAGGTGAACAATTAAAAGTTTAATGAAAATTAAGTTGCATTCCTTCTTTATATAAAACCATCTGGTCTTATTTACAGTTTACTCGGCAGATTTTTTTGTCTTGTGTGTATCAATAAGAGAGTTTTACTCAAAGATCATTTAGCATTATTGAAAAAAAGTAAAACATTGAATGAACTATAACGAGAATAGCAGTAGAAAACCGTTTTAATGATTGAAAATATGCATCATTATATGAGCATTAGTTACCAGGAAGAATTGAAAGACTTTCGGTACATTTCCTTTAAAAACTATAAGAGTGAAATCTGGAAACAAGTGGCCAGATGAAATTAGGAAGAATAAGAGAACGCATGTGCAGTACAGAGAGCAAGAGACAACAATATAACACAAATAGGGAGTGCAAGGTCAAGGTGAGTGGCGCAGTCTGTGTAGGTGGTTCGACTCGCTGTTTAGGAGGCTTTTGTGTAGTTGTACGAAGCCGTTAATGTTTAGAAGTTTTCTGCACAGGGAGATCGTTCGCGATTTAGCAGCATAAGTAAGAATATGACAGTGATCGCTGTGATTTCTTTTATCGAAAGCCACATCCTGTTAAGAGAAACGGCTTGATGCTGAGAAAATATTTGTGTGTGTACATACGAACGCCTACATGAATGATGAAGTTATGTATACAGAATTTGAAGAACTCAGATAGCAAGACTAACGGATTCAGAAGTCTTCTGATATGAAATTATTTTTCTGATTCACTCTAATCATTCGTTTGCCGACATTGCTCGTGTTTTACTTATAAGAAAGTTACAATTTATTTGATTTGTTGATCTCATCCCACATCAAACGAAATCATATCATGAGATAAAAAACTTTTATACTGATGGTTGTTGCAGGTATATTTCTTCAAGTGTGGAGTTAGTAAAGCTCATGTTTTTAGCAGGACAAAGCATCTTTGTTACGGTTTACTTTGTACTGCAGATATCAGGGACGTTCATTCTTCTCTTTTGCCATCCCAGTTCTTTAAGGCATGCACTAATATCAAGTTCTTTTACCGAATCCCTAAGTATTATGCTTGTGCAGTAAAATGAGTTTTTCTACATATAATTGAGATGGTTATTTGAGTATGTTGTTTGAATCACATTTTTCGCAAACATCTGTCCTCTGGTAAAGAAGTGAAGTCATGAATTTAGATTGTTAACAAAATTATGTAATTCGGAGTATATCTATAATCTTTGTCATGTTAAATACTCAAGCTCATGTGTTATTTTATATTACAATAACTATGGCAATTTCTTCATCGTCGATCACTTCAATTTGTTAGGCAAAGAAAATCATAATACAGTTTATTCATCATTCTTCCATTTCTTACAAGGCAATTTTGGGATCCCTATTCGGTTAGTGAGAGCAGCAATGGAACGAAAACTGTTTACAGTGTGGACCTCTGGACCGATGTGGGCTTTCATTTGGGAAGCAACCAAGGCAAAACTCAGTTCTGATCCCCTGCGAAATGGTCCATGCCCACCGGAACAGACATATCATCTCCCTACGATATGAGAAGAGGACAAATCAAAATCTTCCTCCCATTCTAATTTAACCTTTGTGATTGTTGCCCGGGACATTCTACTTGAAAAATGGGTTATCTTTTATCTTTCCGTTTGTCCACTTTCCATTTGCCACATTGCTGTTCGTCCACAAAACCTTATTCATACCAAGAGATCGACAATATTGGCTTATAGTAGTGATTTGTAAAATTTGTGATTGCTGTTCTTTACATTTATGTTTTCACTTCCTTTTGGCTCGTAGGCTACAAATGCTACATTTCTATTTCAACACAAATGCTACATTTCTGTTTAAACACAGGAGCTCTCTTTATCCCTCGCCCTCCCTCCACTCTCTCACAAAACAGTATTAAATCTATACGGTGACAAACAAACGAGGTAATTTGTCGAAGACGTGACGCTTTTTAAAGTCTGATTCATTCTGCCCTGCGAGCGGGATAAATGGTTGGAATTAGTTACATCTGAAAGCCAGTAATAACAAAATCGAAATAAATAAAAGTAAGAGAACACTACCGAATTCTTCAGAGTAATCTAAGATGACGGGCGAGGCTACCATTAGTGAGCGTATAAGAAGCATAGTCGTTTTTCCCGCCATAATTTCACCGGAGTAAGTCGACATGTCTACTGGGCGTCTTTTGTAAAGGTCGCATCGCAGATGTGACAGATGACTTGTTTTGTAGCGACGCCTTTTTTTCAACGTCCTTTAAAGATGGAAGATGAGCATGGCTAGGAAATGTTATTTTGCAGACATAGTGGACCATATTCTAAAATTGTTGGGTGATGCATGTGCCACTTGACTCTTGGCATTTGCGGTGGACTTTTTTATGGCACTCAGTTTTGTTCACATTTAATCCTTTTTACTTATTTTTTTTTTCATTTACTTATGTGCCTGTCTATTTCTTATTAGATCATTATTTTTAAAAACATTCACGTTGAATTTGGAAGTTATATTATTACATCAGGACTTTATTTGGTTTAACCATTATGTCCGTGTGAAAATGTGGCCGATCACACATCCCAGTTTTTGTTTCCTGTTTTATCAGAATACGTACACACGCACACAAACACACACATGCATGTAGATATATATATATATATATATATATATATATATATATATATATATATATATATATATATATATATATATATATATGTATGTATGTATGTATGTATGTATGTATATAATATATATAAATGTAGACAAATAGATAGATATATAGATATAATGGGATTGTGGTGTGATTAGTAGCTTTCCTGAAAAAAAAAAAAACAATCCGAGATTTAAATCTTGGGCAACTACGTGTGGATGGACACGCGCTGCCAAAAACCCATTGTTCCTTCCCTTGACCGAAGCAATAAATTAAGTGCCTAATAGTGAGTCAAAACAAGGGAAAAACGGTCATAAGGTTAGTACCTTATCACTAAAGTCTTATTGAAACGGGAGAGCTAACTTTTCTACACCCTCTGCTTCTTAAGGAAAAGGAAACATAGTGAATATATATATATATATATATATATATATATATATATATATATATATATATATATATATATATATATATATATATATATATATATATATATATTTATATACATATATATGTGTGTGTGCGCGCGCGTATGTGTGCGTGTGTGTGGAGTGGGTGGCGGTGGTGGTAACGATAGGTAAATACTTCTCTAGGAAAAGTAATCTGACACTCATTACAGGTTAACATCACCCCTCCGACATTTCACCTGTTATTAACAATGGTTTTCCATGAAAACTGACTATTATTATTAATTATGTAGTTTTATTAAAGCTGCATAAGAGGATAATGACAACATATAAGTCTTATTCATAGAAAACGTTCGGTCTTCACATGTAAAATGCAGGCGAATATTTAAATCGGCTATGAAATTGAAAATTATTTTTAGACTATGTCATACCAGGCTTTATTATCGTTGAAGATGTGCCATATTTTGTCTTGACTAATCATTGTTAGTTAACACTACCTCTGGTACATTACCGCATAAGATGTTCATTTCGTGCAGTAGTAATCTTTCATGCCAGACCCTTTCATTTATACAGTGGGGTGTTTTTATTCGAGTGAATACAAACGGTTTTCAAAGTCTTCCTTTTTCGTTTCCTACTTATTTTCATTTGGTCATTTTTTTTTCTTCATCACCTTTTTCTTGAAACCTTTCTTTCATAAAATCTTGTCTTTCAATTCATCTGCTTTCAGAAACTGCTGTAGTGTAATCTGCTCCACTGCATTCAACACAAGAACATCCAGGTCTTCGTGGTACTTTAACTTGTTAAGAATAAGGGCTTCACGAGCTGCCTAACCATTTAGGTTCCTTTATTCACATAATTGAGCATTAGAAAGTAACCCAATACTTTTGGATATTGGGATAATCTATCCATCTACGAATACCATTTCCTTCTGGAGACGAAAGAGAAATAGTTGGACTAGGGCCATTCGTCTGGTTCATGACGACTGAAGTATCTCTTCCGGTGTCATTTATATATATTCCTCCTCCGATACGGCAACAAACTATCTGAAAAAAAAAATTATTTTCTCTCTTTTACGTGTGATTTGTTGTTGCATGACGTAACGATGATATTCATCATATATCTCCAAGTAACTCATTGTTAATGAAATTTAATATAGGAAGTCAACGCTGTCTCTCATTTTTATGTCAGCTTTCTCTCGCATCCTTAAAACTATGACTTCTTCATCTACATTTTTTTTATTAACTTGCACTATTTTTCTTTTTACCTGAAATTTTAAGAAAGAACTGAAAATAGAGAAAAATTATCAGATGACCAATCTTATCCGTTGTTATCCTTATTGCTGGCACTTTATTTCTTGTCGAAAAAATTGACTGTAATGTTGGATGAACAATTTGTATATTCACTTCTAAACAGGTTAATTGAGTCCTATGCGTCACCTTAATTGAGTTTACACCCACAAACATTTTTATTCTTCCAGACTTTATTAAGAGTACAGGGTGCTCAGCTGCAAACCGCATTTCCCGGCCATTTGGTAATTCTCACATCGCACAGCGTGGCAAGAATGCATTTATTTTTGTTTCTAGTTATCCTGCAGGACAAAATATTTTGATTGCCTCAGACGTCAGGCAAGTTTCCTTCGCCATTAAGGGGCCATTTCTCTCAACCATTGGATCTGCAACTCAGTAGGCTCTCTTCTGCTGTTGGACATGATGGATTTTTATCACTTGCAAAATTGCATAATTATTGAATAATAATTGCATTAGAGGTAAATTGCGCACGACGAAAATGGAATATCACTTTTATAGAATTATCACTTTAGGAGACATTTTCTTTTTAACAGTTGGTAAGTTTATGGCTAAATAATTGGCCATACCCTATTGCTGTTATTGAAAGTAATTGCTTTTGGACATAGTATCTTCATATGATGGAGTTTCTTTTATAAGTTTAACTTTGTAGAATTTGCCAGTATGAGATAAGTTAGTCAGAACGGACTAGTAATTTGTGAAGATTTTCACTTGTGTTGCATAGGTTTATTTCTAACTAGTACTTTATTTACAGTGATATTTTCTATTTATAATAATTATTTCGCAAGTTGCACTTCCTAACTTGCCTTAGTTACGTTTTGGACCTGGTTTTCTTACCTTTTGAGGAATAAGATGAAAGCACCCACGTTCTCATTTTCACGAATAGTCTTATAACTATTTGCTTATTTTTTACCCTAATGCATTTATTTCTGTGCTCTCCTTTCATAGGAACTAAAACGTATTCCATGTTCATACTTAAGGGATAAGGGTTCACACGTATCAGTGACAGACTCGAGTAAAGTAATTCCTTAATCTATACAGTAAATCAGCTACGCTGTGATCGGGTATGGGCTTAGATGAAAGAGGAATGAAGAAGAACGTGTAATGATATTAAAAAGTTGGACCAGTGAAGAGCAATACCAGAATTGAAAACTGGGGCAAACAGATGCACACGGAAGCAATAGGGCCAATTATTTATCGATAAAAATCTGTTTCTCGGGAGATTGGAGCAACCTTAGTATGGTTTTGTCCCGGTAAGAACACGGTCAAAAGCAAAACATTAAAAAAAAAAAAAAATGGATTTCGGAAAACGCATTGCGCACTTCACCGCAGATATTCTGCAGTGATACTGCCTTTTTATTTTTATTTTTTCAGCAGCCAGGGGCTTTTATATCGACGTTGATAATCCATGTAATAAATATAATTATTTTTTTTATTTCTAAAGCATACCTTGCTTGTTTTTATTAAGATGTCAATATTCACTCTTTTGTCTTACCAAATTAGTTTTCACCCTTTTGTCTCACCAATTAACGTACAAACATTTACGCGGATATACGAATGTCACACGTAAACCTTCCTAAAATCTACGTAGACCACTGAGAAAACAAACAACTAAACTTTGCTACAACCATTTGTCTTTTGAATGGGGAGAAATTAGTGCAGTTTAAATCTTAATTAGTAGCGAATCGAAGGCGTTTTTATTTTTTTTTCACCTTGTGTTTTTGTCTGGCCCTTAACTTCCGCTATTGTTGTCTTGGCTGACATTTATAGGCAATTACCACATGAATTCCACCGAGACTTCCTAGTAGACGCCGAATTCCCGGTTTGGATAACCCTACTAACACGCATTACGGAGGAATTTAAGGGGAAAGTCAGAAGCAGGTCAGTTTTGTTTTGTTGTGGGGAAAAATATACAAAGCTCAGATTCCGATTGTTTGTTTGTACATTATCTCTCTCTCTCTCTCTCTCTCTCTCTCTCTCTCTCTCTCTCTCTCTCTCCATATATAATATATATATATATATAATATATATATATATATATATATATATATATATATATATATATACAGTATAAATATATGTATGTATGTATGTATATATTATAATTATCAATAAGTGGTTATTTGACTCAGTAATAACAATGACACACACCCACACACACACACACACACACACACACATGTATATATATATATATATATATATATATATATATATATATATATATATATATATATATATATATATATATATATATATATATATATATATATATATATATATATATATATATATATATATATATATATATATATATATATATATATATATAACAGTCAAGCAGCAAATTCACAATCAGGAGATCCATAAGACAAAAGTCTTCAAAGTTCTTTATTTAGAAACGTTTCGTGCAATCCTTTGCACATCATCAGTCTGCAATAAATTATAAAGAGCAGTTAAAACTAAAGTTAAAATAACAATTATACCGACAGTAAAAATTTTTATAAAGTCAACATAAAAGCAGAAAAATTTGATGAAAAAATAAAATAAAATAAAATAAATAAATAAATATATTAAAATTCATCAAGTTTGTGAAGGAAATTTAACTACCTTACAGTACAACGCAAGAGGGAAGAATGGCCAGAAGAAACGGTGTTGTCTGGGCATTGACGTTTCTTCTGGCCATTCTTCCCTCTTGCGTTGTACTGTAAGGTAGTTAAATTTCCTTCACAAACTTGGATGAATTTTAATATTTATTTATTTATTTTATTTTTATTTTTATTTTTTCATAAAAGCCCCTGCTTTTTATGTTGACTTTATAAAAATTTTTTACTGTCAGTATAATAATGTTATTTTAACTTTAGTTTTAACTGCTCTTTACAATTTATTGCAGACTGATGATGTGCAAGTTGTAATGAAAACGTTTCTAAATAAAGAAAAGAACTTATATATATATATATATATATATATATATATATATATATATATATATATATATATATATATATATATATATATATATATATATATATATATGTGTGTGGGTGTGTGTCATTGTTATTACTGAGTCAAATAACCACTTATTGATAATTGTGCTGTCTATGTATATCACTATCCTTAGGCCATCACATTAAGATTAGAGAAGTCCTTAACATAACTGCAATCTGCAGGTGTTATTTTAAATGCTGTTCTTTTTTTTTCCGGGATGATTTTTTCTCTGACAGATGCTTTAATGATAATTTTGGCCTTCACAATATTTTGTCAATGCCAGTAATTGTGAGATTTGATGGAAAAGCAAAACCTGAAATCAAAATTAGCTGTCGTCTGTTTCTGTTAGCAAGAATTCACTGGATGATTCAACAGTTGCACATAAGATTAAAAAGTTTATAAAAGAAGATTATAGAGGTAAATTATTATTTTTGGATACACAAGGTCTTACGTTTTACTATTTTATGTTTTGTTATTTCAATGGCATAGATTTACTAACACTAAGAATTATATTTCACTTGAAGAGAAAGATTAAAAGGGTTACGTCAATCTTCACGTTATTATTGAATGGCTGACCTGTGATTTGCCAGGCCAACATTATGCATTCAGACACCAAAGGGATAAAAATCGTATTATCAGATATGCTACTCCATATATTCTGGAATCATGGGCCCGGAATAATTCAGAGGTATTTGCAGTAGCGCATCTAGTTACACTCTCGTAATGCGCATGCAACAGTGTAGGTATAGTGTTGGCCTTACAAATTTCAGGTCAGCCGTTCAGATCCCCAAAGGAGCTTAACTTTTTCTCGGATGAGATTTGCCAGTTTATAATGCACTGCTATTATGATGGTATCAGTGACGGTGATGATAAGTGTTTATCTCATCAGTATTATTATTGTGTTACCAAGGGCAATGATACTATTAACATTATTACTAAAATAAGATTGACATCAAGTCCTTAGTTATTTATTTATATTCCTGTATTCATTAATACATTTAGTTTTGAAAGCTACTTGATTGTAAAATGTCATGGCAGAGGGTCAAGAAGGATGAATCCCTTATTCACAAATCCATGCTTTTAAAAACACCTCGTTTCGTTTGTTATTAAGTTTTGAGCAACTAGACCAAATATAAGTTTCAGTCGGTATTTTGAAAGAAAGTTTATTGCTCTTGAGAATGTTTTGAAATAAAAAAAAAGGCCGAAACTGAATAACCTTAATGACCCCACTGTAAACTTCATGCGTCAAGTCATATTCGCTCAGTACATCAAACCTTGAAGGACTTGCAAGTTTCTAGAGTCCACGTACTGTGCGCTATGAATTTTGTATAACTAGCAGAAATCAATACGTTGAGGCCAGTTTATGATAAAGAAATTTCCATGGGAAATGAGCTGTTTGTAAAGTTAACAGAAAATAAGCCAAATAATCAGGAAAGTTAAATATATAAAAGACTAATTAATTGTTACTAGAGATGGTGATGTTAATTACAGAATTTATGGACGTTTCCCCCCCCCCCTGTTCAAAATTAATGAAAGGAGAACTGCGGTTTATCAGCGATTGCGCACAGCCACAGCTGAGGATGCCATATTCCAGCAGAAAATTTAGAGCCGGAACGGTTCCTTGGCTGTGTAACAGTAGAATTGCGGTAGTTCATTGTTTCAGCCAAGAAAATCTTCCTTCACAACTGGAAGCACCTAGAACTTCAAACTAAAACAGGAAATAATTCATTTTTTGTTTAAAGTATAGCCTTACCCTTCAGGAACCTCACTCACGTGTCGACTTCCGCCCAGAGTCTTAGTCTAATTTCATTGAATGACTTTCTTGTAAAGACAGATGTTCTACTTACAACTTCCATGGCAGTGAAAAACAGATTATTGCTAAGAAAAAAAAAAAAGGCACGAAATAGCCAAAAATTCTCAGGCTTAAAGGAGATTATGCATCTCACAGTAATATCATGTGGGATTAACTTCTAGAATCTTTTAGTACAAGGCCGTGATTAAATATTGAAAGGACCCTCACATAACCCTAAATATTTCAGTCAAACCGGAGAAATTCACAACATTCACATGAAAACTCATTCTTAAGAATCAAAAGCTGCATATTTTTGTCGCGGAATACAATCATTATTATTAGTAGCAGCAGCAGCCAAGCTGCAAAAGTAGTTTGAAAAACTGAAAGCTACAAACTCATAGGCTCAAGTACGAAAAGCAACGCTTTACGGGCAAAGAAATATAGCAGTGAAACAAACCATATGAGGAAAGTAACAGAGAAAAACCCTTGAATGAAAATGATTATATTGTGAAATAAGACTTATGTGAATCTGCTCAACAAGAAACCATTTGCACCATTCAGAACTTCTGAAGTTGCAACGATTCTACTACATGATTATAGCCACAGCTAGCGCATGATTCATTATCGAGAGACTGTTTTTAGTTTAATCGTAGCCTCTGGTTTCCGTAGGAAATGGAGCGCCAGTTTTCAAATTGAACCTGTAAGATTAAGGATTTTTTTTCCTACTCGCGACAGGAATATGCAACATGTTCCATTTCTGACGGTGTCGCCAGCTTTTTTTGGTCGCTATAGCTACTGTCCTGTTGCGACACAGAAACACATGGTTCTGCCGAGGTGTAAAGACATGGTACAAAGAATCGCTGCGTCACTTTTCCTGGATGTAACGTCTACATTAAACGTTGCTGACATTGAAATGCTCCTTGTAGAAGTCTAGAAAATACTTCTGCAACACCTCTCTGACAAACTGAAATAGACAAAACAAACTTTTCAGGACGACTTTTTAAAACATCATATAGCTTATGAAAACATTTCTTTATCAAGCTTTGGGTTAACAGTTTTTGTTTCTTTTTTCGTTCTTGGTCTAACAAGCATCATGTAAATGCATGCTATTTAAAATGAATCCTTTTCGAATTGATGAAGAGCCCTGTCGTATCTCAGCTAACTTTCCTGACGCATATACTACAGTTTTTGCTCATGTCAACAACCCACAGATGATCCCTAGATTCTGTGATCAGAGTTTTTTTGCCATGCGTTAAAAATGATCTCGTCTGACAGTGTTCTATGATAAAATAAGTAACTCTATATATTAATCAAACAGGTGTCTGGAGCAGTATTTATTCCTTGAAATCGACTGTGGTTGACGGCATTCATCATATTCTAACAACTGTTTTTTTGTACATATATAGTTTATGAAATCGGACTCACTGTTAACCTGCAGGTTGGCAGGGTACAAAATGAAACATTCAGACAAAAATGAAACATTCAGACTCTGGCCGCAGCTGTAGAAAGATCATTCTAAAACTTTGTCGCTGATGGAACAAAACTTGTAGAGAACTGAATAGTAATATAACTCACTATAGAAAAGGCTAGATTGTAATATACTGTATAATTAGGGAGGCCTAATATTTCCCTGTGGATGTTACACTTTATGAAGATGTGAAATCAGGGGATAATCATATTTATGAAAACTTTTATAAATCGTGTCTAACAAGCTAACTGAAAGGGGTTGAAGCAGATTAATGCTAAGATCTGGAATCAGGAAATTAGTAAAACTTCAGTTTCATCTATCAATTTAAGTTCAGTCAGCCAGTGCAGACAAAATTGTGAAGTGCTTTCAAGAACCGGCAGAATAAAAAAACAAAAGTATATTGTCCTAGAATCATTAAACACTCTCCCAGTAATATGTTTTTGTGCGCTCAGACTAGAGACAGACCAGACATGTTTCTCAAAAGTGAATTTGCAAAAAAAAATATCTTAGAATTCTAAATGAGTTGCATGTTGTTAAAGAAACCCTTTCAGTGAGATCTGACTGAGGGAATATAAGGTCCTAGACTTTTACTTTTATTTGGGTTTAGCTCAATCTCCCATAATTTGCATTATGCACTAATATTAGTTGAACCTCTGTTAAGAGATTCAGCAACACAGTGGGGATAGATGCAAAACAAGTAGCATCATCTGCAACAAGCTTATTTTCAAGGGCTAACCACAGACCATGAGTATATAATTTAGAAGTTGGTCAAGAACATTCCGGTAGTCACTACAGCACATACCAACAACTTTGTAATCAATATGTTTAAAGTTTAATAATAATGCCAAGAAATGCTGCTCCACCGTTCTCCTGTTTAAGGACGAAAGGGTTTAACTCATCCTAGTCAGCAGTATTATTGTGAAACAATAATGAGTTCATCACACAGTTTGAACACCCAATTCCATGAAAAGTACTGGAAAATAACCAAGTTACAACCTCTTTCAGCAATGAAGCTGAGGTCCCAGATGGAAATTCAGGATCTGATAGTGATAGGACCAGCTCGTCGAGATTTAGAATGACGACACGCTTCTTTACGAAGGAATCATGGAGCTTGTGATAATTAAATTTCACAAAGAAAAGTCGAAATATGATAGTGATCCTGATCCTTTAAAAGGTTTACTCCCCTTTGGGATAATGTCATTGGCAGAGTGTAGTGCAAGGAAGTGGTATTCAACAAAAGTACGAATTTCGAACAATTCGGTCAGCAAAATGAGCCCAATCTAGTTCGCCAAGACCATAAAATGTTGTGATTTTATGTAGAATTATAAAAAGATTGAAATTATTGGTTATTGTATATCATTTAAATCTTCTAATGGAGATATCCATGACTTCATAAATATCTGTTACATTTTATGAATGGTAATTGACTCTTGATGCACATCACAATGCTAAGATATTAAATATTACATAGCATCAAAATTTGTTTTGCTAAAAAAGAATAATAATAATAATTGGAAACTGTTCTTAGCGACATGGGTCACCACTTTGGATTTTAAGGGGGTTTTAAGTAGCGTTTTAAGAAGATTAGTAACTGCGCGCGCGCGCACACACACACGCACATATAATATATATATATATAGAGCAAGGAATCTTTCTGGCAGCCCCTTTTGGAACCACATCCTCAAAGGGATAACGCATATGAGTGAAAGGGAGTATATATATAAACATATATATATATATGTGTGTGTGTGTGTGTATATATGTATATATATATATATATATATATATATATATATATATATATATATATATATATATATATATATATATATATATATATATATATATATATATATATATATATATTTATATACAAACTCATATTTCACCCATAGGCCTTATCCCTTTGAGGATGTGGCTTCAGAAGGTGTTGCCAAAAAGATTCCTTTATGAATATATATATGAATTATATTTATGTATATTATATATATATATATATATATATATATATATATATATATATATATATATATATATATATATATAAAAGTATGTGTGTGTAATTGTAATTGTAATAACCACAAAGCCCTCTTAAATTCTTGTGGTCAGGTAGGTAACTTGACCTCGTTCCTAGACTTCGGATGCAGGTTCAGAAGCCTGCTATGGATGTCAGAATGTATTCATATTCTTCCATTTGGATCTTAGGCTTTGTATTGAAAACCTTAATCAAAGTATATATATATATATATATATATATATATATATATATATATATATATATATATATATATATATATATATATATATATATATATTGCTATGTCTCCACCTTAGATACTTACTGGGATTGTGGTCTGCAATGGATGATCACAGGGAGTTCTTTACATTACCATGGAAACTACCATGTTTTGGCTAAAATCTGACTGGTAAGACGGGTTAAGGCAAATCCGTAGAAGAAGCAATCAAAAGGAAAAATACTGGCTTAGGGCCTGCTTCATGTAAGGAAAACATTACGTTAACACAAAGGGGTTCTCTTAATTAATTATATTTACATAACACACGTATATCAGAGGAATGAAGAATTACGGGGCAGGTCCTGCTAAATGAACGGATCCTACACACAATAATATTCTATGCCGATGATGTCTTCATGAAAGGAACATCATAGAGGGGTAGAATAGAAGGGTGGCATAAGGCAACTGTACATGAGAGAGAGCCGAAGAGTTGGTTCCACAGCCAAGGCAGATCTGCAATGAGATGCAAGACAGTTACTTCCAAGGAACAGTAACTCACTCAAAGTTAACTGAGGGAACACAGATGGTGCCAAGCAACTTAGTCACAATCACTAAATGCACAATTACATTAATACTTGACACTTTAACACAAATTCACTGAAGATACTCGCACAACGAAAAAGAAAATAAATTCAGGCAGAGGAATAACAGGATTGTGACTGACTAAAAGAAACCTTATTCCGGTACATTACCTTCATCAAGATGACAGTGTCCTTATCCAATAAGGCGTCGATGATGGCGGAAGGAAAATGAAGGGTTGCCACTTACAAAAGTTACTGGCTTGAGGACGAGCACATGGAGGGAGTACAAGGGACAGGCAAAAGGGGAAGGATGGCAAGTTTTCTGGGTTAAGTTCTGGGTGCATCTCAGGCCAAACTGCCGGTCCATGGCCATTATGTAGCTTCGGAGAATTACGCCTGGTCATCCTTGTGGTGTCATTGTAGTCAATGCCCGCTCTGTTTTCTACAGGCTCACACATGCGGGGTCGGCCCTGCAAGGCTGCATGGTAAGGTCACCTTTCCAGGTGTCATGGCAGCCGGGCACATGTTCAGCTGCTGTGGACCGGGCACTTTCTCTTTTGCTTTCCTCCTTTGCCAGTTGTCCGCCTCCAGCGAGGATTTGCATCTGGGGATAAGGATCTTTGGCAGTCACTTTAAACGGAGGAAGTATTAAGGGCTTACCCATATAGAGAAAGAGGGAGAGAATTGGTGAAGGGGCAAATGATACCCACAGTTCTCTTATTTAAAAAAGAGTAAAATGAGTTTTATTCTTATATATCTTACGTTAGTATTATTTAAGATTACGTTAGTATTATTTAAGGCTGGTGAGGTTGCTTGGGAAGAAGTCTCCTTCGTTGCACTGCCCCAACCAAGTTAGCATTCACACCCTAGATCGGGTGAGAATGATTACCAGCAAGCAAACTCATTTAGAGACTTTAATTTATTCCTCTCTCACTTCCCTTTGGTACCCTATGTTCTAACTTAAATTTCTGCTAAGCATTTAATTTCAAGAGGCAAAACATTAATTGTATCATTTACGTTAAACGCAGAATGAATACTTGCTGCTAGAAATGTCATATTCTATCAGTAAATTCCTGTTATGTTAAAGCAGCTTATGTTGAATGTCAATCAAAGTATATTCACAAACTTAATAGTATAGTCATAAATAATGAATTAATACTAAGTTCGTTCTAAAGATACTTCATGCATTCTTAATAGTAATTCAAGTACAAGTTTTGCATACATGCCGTTAGTCTGCCTTGAAGAGGCATTACAATCCAGTAAATGTGGACTTGGTTTATGTGGTGCCACGATACTTGAGAGCAATGGCTCAGTGCCATTCGGGGCACTATAAACACAAGTTCCAGGAGGCACATATTATAAGTACATGTGATGTGTCAGTACGTAGTAGTGGCTATGGAAGGCAGGGGTTACAAATTACTATGAAAAGACCAATAATAAAAGGAAGTATCTCACTTTGGGAGTCACTGATAAGGCACACTGATAACATGGCACTACCCTTTCAGGTGCCCTGTGGCACTCATCTATGTATGTGAAGTATAACTGTGTATAATTTACATAAGTTTGCGAGTCTGGGACTCAAAATTTATCACAAGAGAATAGATGACAGATGCAGAGTAATTGATGGTTGTTAGGGGGAAAAATTATTATTAATATGCCGAAATTATGTTCCTTAGCCTATGAAAATGGCTAGGTTCATTCTTTAGCCCAAGGGGCCGCAAAAGCAGAGGATGCGACTCCTCTGGCAGGATCATCTGCCAACATCTGTGATAATGGCACTGTGCCAATGTGGCACTCATGTGGTAATACCTAATGGGTTTGGCATATTTTATTTTCAAATGTATCATGCTCTGATAGGCATGAAAGGGAAGTCATAGAACTTTTAAAATTGGGATATCTGTCAATTGCACTCTGCACTGGGAGAGTGGGAAACAAGATGGAACATGAACCTTTGCAAGGTGTAAAATAATATGAGCAATGATCAAAATAAGGAAGGGAAAATGTTAAAGGAAAAGAATAAATTACAAAATTATAAGGAAAATAAATAGATGAAGAAACCTGACACCCTCTTCTGGATAGATGCGCCCAAGTCTTCATAGGATAAAGGGGTGGCACTGTGCCAGATTGGCACTAGTGCCAAAGGAGCTCAGTGGCTCTCATTAGGCTACCTGGAGCTATCTACGCCCATGATTTTTCTTCCATGGACAGTTTTCTTTGGTAGGGGAATTGGTCAAACCAAGCCCGAGGAGGACATTGGAGTGCCACCTGTTTTGGCTTCTTTGATGGCTGAAGCAGGGGCATTCATTACAGGCTCTACCCCAAGTCGTTGCAGTTGCTTGAGTTCATCGGCCAGTTGAAGTATGGCAGAATCCTTACTCATACTCATGTCTGCTGAGGACTGGGAAAGAGAGGAAGAGGTCCTGGTGGGCGTGGGAGGCTTGCAGGTTGCAATGACCAGCTCAGGCACGGGTTGCAAGGCCTCACCTTTGGGTGAGCTTCCGCTGTGGTTGGAAGAATCCTTCTCTCTTACCAGCACTGGTAGCGGAGCTAAGCCGGGAGAAGAGAGGGGATCCAGACTGGGATCTCTTGAATGGAGATCGGGGGCGTGCACTGGCTCTGTCACTAGGGCAGCATCAGGCACTGCCATAGGATTTGGAGATTGCTAACTGTTTGGGACGGATGGAGTTGGCACTGCCCAGTGCACTCAAGTGGCACTGGCAGAGATTGTGAATCAATTTTGGGATCTCCAGTAGGGAGATCTCTTGGCTACCTTGGCACTGGCACTGGGACAGTGCCTGGCACAGGACTGGGCTTTGAAATCTTCTCAGATGGAGGTAGCCACTGCACATTGTACTCAGGTGGCACTGGCAGTGGAATGAATGCAGGCTGGTAAGACTTACTCATGCCTAATGAATAACTTGAGGGGTTCGGACCCTGGGATTGTGGTAAGTTAGATGGGGACTAGAGGTCGTGTCCCAGGAGGATGTCATAACCTCCAGGAATGTACAGTAGCTTGCTACTGCAAAGTTGCAGATTTTGGATTTATGAGGTCTCGTGACTCTCAGCTGAACAGTAGGAAGTATCATTTTAAACTGATTGATATCTTCAAATGTGACGAGTTCACTTCGGTTAATGTTGGCTCCATGGGGAACTTTGTCTTTCCTTATAAGGGAAATTTGCACACCAGAGTCATCAAATGCCTTGACCTGGTGGGTGGGGTAGCTACCTCGAGGAGATGCCACATATATGGAGGACCTAAGGATTTCAGGTTTGTAACTGCCAAAGTAATGGCTGGTGTACTTGATTTATTAGGGCATTTTGCCCATGCCCATTGGACGGAGTGCCCATATACCTTACAGGCGGTGCAATAACTTCTACTATAATCTTTGTTTGGCACTGTCCCAGTAAAGGGCATTGGACCACCGTCTTAGGCACCTTGTCGCTTAGATGGTTGGCAAGGGCTGGCGGGCCGTAATGTAAAAAGTCCTCGAGCTGGAAGAGTTCGAGGATGTCCTCTGTACTAGTGGCTTTGAGAGAGTCTAGCCACCGTTTTAAGGCTTGGGTCTTTTTGGAGATCCATTCAAACCAGGTTTGTCCTGCCTCCTTGGGCATGTTTCTCCACCGTTTCCTCCAACAGTCGGGAGTTATTTCAAAAGCCTTTATGATGGCTTGGCAGATAAGGGTGAGATCGCCTTGATCCTCTGGTTGGAGAGCATTGAATGCAATGGTGCCTTTTCTTTCAAGGTGTTTGCCCAAGATCAGAGACACTTCTTCAGGAGGGGGCTTATAGGTCCTCAGGACCTTTTCGAGATGGTCAAGCCAGGCTTCAGGCTCAGCTTCATCCCATTTTCTTATGAGTGAATTCACACTGTTGAGGGTCGAATGTGGGGAGGGCGTTGACGTGTTGTGTCTGCTTTGGGCTGCCATTGCAAGCTGGTGCGCACTTTCCTTCCCCCTCTCTGCCCTTTCTTTCTCCCTGTCTACCCTTTCTGCCTCTTCTCGTTTCTCCTGGGCTATTCTCTTTCTCCTTCTCTTCCCTCTCTGCCTCTTCTCGTTTCTCCTGGGCTATTCTTTCTTTCTCCTTCTTTGCCCTTTCCCCCCCACCCCCTTCTCGTTTCTCCTGGGCTATTCTTTCTTTCTCCTCCTCTGCCCTTTCTTCCTCTCTCTCCGCCTTGGCAGCATCTACTTTCTCTAGGAGCCAATCCCTTAGGGCTTGTCCTGCCAGTCTCATGTCCTTTCCAGCGGCCATGTAGAACTTGAAATCCTCATTTTGCTGGGTTCTGGTTGTCATAGACATCTTAAGCTAATGCTTATATGGGTGAAACCCTTGGATTAAACAATAATAACTTAGGGCACAAGGAAGTGGTCAGGGATGTGCTACAGGCAAGCATGAGTGCCCCTGCAGGTGAGATGGCACTGGCACTCAGTCTGCTCTTAACCTGAGTGACCTAGATATGTTGAAATGAACGGCTGTAATTCCTGGGAACTTAGGCTTGTTCTAAAATGATGGTCAGTATGTCTGGGAAAAGACTCAAAAATGTTCATGATGAACAGGATCAGTATGTCTGAAAAGACTCAAGGGTGTTCAAAACGAACAGATTTAGTATGTCTGAATGAGACTCAAACTTCGTGATGAACGGATTTCAGTATGTCAGAAGACTCAGGGCTGTTTGAATGAACAGATTCAACATGTCAGGAAGGACTCAAAGTTCGTGGGGAATGGATTTCAGTGGGTCTGAATAAACTCAGGACTGTTTGAGTGAACAGATTCATTATGCCTGAAAAGACTCAAAGGTTGTTCGTTATGAACGAATTCAGTATGTCTGAATAAGACTCAAAGGTTGTTCAGGATGAACGAATTCAAGAGGTCTGAATAAGACTCAAAAGATGTTCATGATGAACAAATTCAATATTTCTAAATAAGACTCAAAAGATATTCTTGATGAACAAATTCAAGATGTCTGAATCAGACTCAAAGGTTGTTTGGAAGAACGATTTCAGGGTCTCTCGAAAAGAACGATTCCAAGGTGTCTCGGAATACACCTGGTGTTGGAATGAACGATTTCAAGGTGTCTCTGAAGACTCAGGGTGTTCGAATGAACAGTTACAAAGTGTCTCATAAGACTCAGGTTTTTTGAGTGAATTAATTCAGGTGTCGCCAAAGACTCAAGGTGTTCGAATGAATGAATTCAAGGTATCTTGGAAGACTTGGGGTGTTTGAATGAACTAATTCAGGGTGTCTTGAAAGACTCAGGATGTTCAAATGAACAATTCAAGGTGTCTTGAAAGGCTCAGGGTGTTCGAATGAACGATTTCAAGGTGTCTCAGAAGACTCAGGGTATTTGAATGAACTAATTCAAGGTGTCTCGAAAGACTCAGGGTGTTCGAATGAACGTTTTCAAGGTGTCGGAAGACTCAGGGTGTTCGAATGATCTAATTTAGTGTGTCTCGAAAGACTCAGGGTTAATGCAAGCCTTTAGGTGTATTTTACTTGCTGGGAAACGCTTGCAGAACTAATAGTAGGCTTACATGGGTTATACACTTATGGGGTGTGAAGAAAATTTCCTTTGCGCTATCGAAATAATAATTTAACTGTGGCGTGATGAAAACAGTACATCGATCCTGTCAGATAATAATTTTCCAGAGCACAAGGGTAAGACAGAATGCTTAAAATTACCATGCACGGGCAGTCCAGAACTGCCGAGCGTCACATGTGCATACAGTTGATTCTTTGTTACCTAGAAGGGACCTAGGATCACACACGAGTGATAGTACTCTGTGTTTACTCAGCCTATAGTCTCGTGAGCTTTTGTTTAAGTTTAGGTTGGACTCATGGTCAATTAATGACTCAGGCAGCTGGACACACGTGCACTGCTGTCTGGTTTAAGTCTGAGCAATTTTCTCAGGCTCGGGGGATTCCCTCACAATAATAAATGAAAAGGGGGTGTGCGGGTTTTCAGCCGTACACACGCTGATATACTCTTCAATAAATAAATTCACAGGAATACTGCAGGCTCATTGAAGAATATCCTGCTCAGTTAAAGAATTTAATATTTTATTCTCAAAATTTGGCGGTCATCACAGACGTATGGATAAAATTAGCTAGGGGAAAGAAAGGACTCATACACGAACGCTGTGTGTGCACTGTTTACAAAAATGGAATTTTTAACGCAACTCAATATTAAGTATGGCGGATTGTTGGAGGGGGGGTCCACGTGGCCTGAAATTGAAGATTACGGAGCGAAATTTACTATTCTCTTGACTTGAGAGCGAAAATTTAGTTGATTCCTATATGCTTCCTAACTATAC
>NC_089748.1:77066649-77151649 GCF_040412425.1 Macrobrachium rosenbergii
TGCATCAGAATTTCTTCACTTGTTGCTTCATTTGGGGCTATATATATATATATATATATATATATATATATATATATATATATATATATATATATATATATATATATATGTGTGTGTGTGTGTGTGTGTGTGTGTGTGTGTGTGTGTGTATAAAGAAAATAAAGGGCGTATAACAGGTGACAGTGTAACAGTATATAACAGGAATTTTCTTTGTTTATCCTCAGAAAACCGATGAAGAGGGAATTACAAGGATATAAATCTCTGGGAATTAAGGTCACATCCCGAGGACATGAAATATTCACATTTAAAAACCAGGTAACCTAGATACTATATCATTGCTAATATATTTTTTAACAAATTATTTTCTCTCGTCATACCTTTAATTCAATAAGAAAAATTGAAGTAGGCTACGGGGAGATTTAACTGATTTGAACAGAGGCAGTGAAGTCATTCACTTTTTATGAAGTAAATTTTGTCCCCATATCCGACACGATTAAGCGGTATTATAAAGAAGTAAAGTCTTTTTAACATTATTTTTGTGTGTCTTGGTTTTCAACCATAATTGCATAGATTGGTTAATCTTGAAAATGGTGTCTGTGAAGAAATTTTTTCTGTGTAATAGCCTCCGTAACCAGTAATTCACTTTCATTAAGTGTTTTTGGTAGCGGGACCACAGTCATCTGACTTTTTGGTGAGAAAGCACTTTTGTAATAAATTTTTGATGGATTCCTTTTTATGCCAATATTTTTATCATTCTTATAATTAAAACAGATAAAATTTTGATGGTTTTAAAGGTAACTTTTTCAATGAAACCTACACACACACATTTTAATTTTTTTTTTTAACCATTTAGCCGGTGGTGATGGGACATGACATGATCTTGGCACTTGAGAATAGATAAGTTTTTGAATTTGCATCAGCATCCTGTGAGGAACAAATACTTGGAGCAGTGAGAGGAAAATTGCCCGCCAGCATAATTCATATGCGCATGTCATCCCAGATTTAAAATCTGAACATGTATCATATTGTTCGCTCTTTACCATGTTATAAACATGAATTGTGTAAAGTAGCATTTTAGAATACAGCACTTTTCTTCAGCATTACAGTGCCTATGTAGAATGTTAGGTTAAAAATCGCTATGTTGGTGGTGTGCGAATATATGCAGTCAGTACATTTAGGAAAAATATAATACCAAAGGAGTACATGGGCATGTGTCACATTGCTTAAAATTTACTTGAAAGTCTTCCGTGCCAACAAGCCAGAATGGCAGGTGAACATACTATTAAGACCTGTATTATGTCTACTGTAGCTGTGCATCTGCATGCTCTTCAAAGCGTTTTTTTCTTACATTATTCTTTTTTCATTACACGCTTTTCACTTTCATTGTTGCTCTTCAGATGATATAATTGATAAGACTCACAAAGTTACTGGATGGTATTACCCAAATTGCAAATCAGATATTAGTGAAATCCTGGTAAGTTAAGAACATAAATTACTCCATAATTTCTTTTACTACCTTTAGCTATATGTCTCCGAGGATTTTTTCTGATAATCTGACGTCTCAAAGTTACTGCATAGATATTTATTCGGTGATCCAGGGAATGTATTTATTCGGTGGTCCAGGGAATGTTTCTTGCAGATAATGCAGGATTTATCTTTCATATTTTGCTGGTGCTTTTTCATCGTCTTTAAATATATATCGATGATATGTGGTACCAATTGCTTCTTGTTAGATATTTCTGTTGGCTATTTTTCAACACAATCATAATATGACAAATAGTACTATCAATAAAAATTTTGGTGTAATTGGTTTCGTCGTGTGCTTTTGAGGTAGTAAATCACACACTAAACAGCAAGGTATACAGCGATAATATTTCAAGTTGCAAAAACTTTTCATTACAATGTTTATCGGTTAAATATCATTTAGCCGATAATATTCGAACTAGAGCTAACTTGCCGAAGCCTCTGCTGTGTATAAATTCAGTAGGAGCACTACGTTGAGATCAGTATTTTCAATGGGCCGATATCAACCACGGAATCTAAAGAGCTGGCATCATTAAATGAAGAGTGGTAACAGGTCACGCTGTTTCAGAAAGTTTAATCAAAAGATGGAAACAAAGAGCAATGTCCAAGAAACAGGAAATTTTGGGATAGTCTGTGTTTGATGGATATAAATGGGCAAAATCAGATATGTCATCCGCTTTCCAGAGCTTTAGACTTACTGTTTTATGGCTTCTGCACCACATGTGACCGTCCTTGAGTGCTTATAAAAGAAATTCTGAAATGCAATTTAGTTTTTAAAGGCCAAGAGTATATACGCAGTCTGAATTAGACTTGGTGGTTTCACAATTCCCACACAGGGAATGGAGCTGTAGTAACAGAAAACGAGGAGTTGATTTGATTCTCGGAATTATCGGTATTCTGTAATTGAAAGCAGGAAGAAAAGCAATAATATATGAATGCCAGGCTGGCCCGAACAGCGAACTGTATTTGCAGGAGCATTTGCTCTGTGCGAGAAATGGTAATATTAAATGAATACATATTTTCTCTGTTAAGGGAATAAGAGACTTCAAAATCTGGCAGGCACATGTAGTGATGCATAATAAATGAGTTCCCTTGTATTCGACAGCATCGATAACAGTAACTCTTGTACCACAGTTGTGTTCCGCTGGGTCTTGGTTCGACTTACGCTGATCTTAGCTGATGTACAGTATAGCAAACCAGGTTGGTACAGAATCCTGAGAAATAAGTTTTGTAAAATTTCTGTATCATCTAAATAACTATGAAATTATTTTTCATTTATTCATTTTATTTTGAACAATAAAATGTAAAATATCTCGATTCTGTTTCATATGGAGAATCTAACTGCTTATATAATCCCTTGTGTTTCATTTGCCCATTAAGTTTCGATATATCTCCTTAATGGCAAGGAAGATGCTTTTTGCTGCCTTTAATACAAACCAGCATACATACATACACACACATATATGCATAGACATTATATATACATATATATGTGTGTGTGTATGTAAATACACCGACACACCATCTTCACCCACACACACACATACATACATACATATATATATATATATATATATATATATATATATATATATATATATATATAATATATATATATATATATATATATATAAATATATATATTAAAATATATATACAATATATATGTATATAATATATATATATATATATATATATATATATATATATATATATATATATATATATATATATATATATATATATTGTATGTGTGTGTCTACCTAGGCTTTGATGAAGACAACTGTTTTGAAGATTTTCTGTGTTCCCAACATTAGGCTACCATGTTCAGAACTCTCATACCTTTCACTGCACGTCCTATATATCCATGGCCTTCGGAACTGGTATTGTATGGATATTCCGCGTTGCCCGTTTACGATGGAAACGGGTGATGAGGACTGCTGTGGCCTGTTGAATTTTTTCGTTTCCTCGCACTTGAACCATTTTGTTCTTCGATTTTATTTTCATTTAAATCAGTCGTTCTCAACTCGTCCCGGGTCATGGAATACATCCCAGTGAAAAAATATCCCGGGCCATTTCATTTTTGAGTGACGATTTTTTACACAAGAATCCCAAGTTGAATTTCGAGAAAATTATATAAAACTGAATTTCTCTGCAGCCAGACTTTTAGATACTCCATTCACTGTCAAGCTTGCTCCGAATCGTTGTAAATACAGTAGTAATTATTTCTACAGTTAAGGGAGGGCTGATAATTTTCAGAATTCACCAAGGCCTGGATACAAATTTTGGATCACGAGTGTGGTAGGCTAGGGTCTGGTGCTACAACCTAAAGATTGTCATAATGTTTTCTTTCTTAATGGGAATAATACACTGAAATGAAGGATCAGTTAATTATGTGGATAAAAATGTTCTTACAGCGTTTTCAGTAAATTTAGAAATACATATACCAGTCTCCAGTTTATCATCAAATATACTGTAGTGAACGTCCTGTGGACCACCCAAAATGTCATCATAGACCAGTAGGTCCATGGACCACCAGTTGAAAACCACTGACTTAAACAAATTTTTATTCTATACGCTTTCTATCTAATGAGGAACTACTGCCTTGGTCTCTTTACGTATATATATATATATATATATATATATATATATATATATATATATATATATATATATATATATATATATATATATATATATATATATATATATATATATATATATATATATATATATATATATATATATATATATATATATATATATATATATACTGTATATACATACATTTATGGTTCAGCAATTAGTACAATATATGGTAAGAACATAAGCCATCGATATTCTTGCTGAATATTATTGGACAACGAGTCCATGGCTGGGAAAATATACGTCCGACCAGAGCGAAGGAATATTTACTAACGACTTCCGTGTTTGTCTTGAAAGTGGTCCCAAGTGTCTTATTTCGGATAGACTTGAGTTGCTTCGAGGGTTTTATTTGCTGCTCAAAAGAAAATATTCGTAAACTTTCTTCTTCAATACAATGTTTTCTTTATTTTCAAAACCATGTTTTGCTTATAATAAATTTGATAAAGTTTTGATATTAGGTTTTTGTGAAAAAGACAACTAGAACAATCAACTTTCTTTGGAAAGCATTTCATCTTGAAAATACCTGAAAGTAACGTGTATTGCAAAAATTTGGTCTAGGTGTACATTATTTATTTTATGGTAATAATTTTTCTTTAATCCTTTGTGCTCGTTCATCTATGAGGAAAACAGGAAACTCAAATCCATTTGACCAGCTTCTTTAGTGAACATATCGCGAAGATGCAAAGGGGTCAGTTTTTTTTTTTTTTTTTTTTTTTTTGTCACGCGGACGGGAGTCCATCCATGGATCGAATTCATATTAGTCCTCTCTCTCTCTCTCTCTCTCTCTCTCTCTCTCTCTCTCTCTCTCTCTCTCTCTCTCTCCTAGAAAAAAATATTCGCTTTATAAGTTTATTGTCATTATATTTTTCTTTCCTTTTGGTCGTATCATTCATGTTTGTGGTTGATGTACGGGCTTTTAGCTCGCTTGATTTCTATGGTTTTGTCTTTCAAGTGTTTGAAGATGGCTCCCACCTTCCTGTTGCACTGGAGACTCCCTGTGTATACTTATGGACATTATGATTAACATAGCTAGCTTTGAACAGAAATTCAGCATTCCTTGCTGGAAATGGATTTTTTTCTATGTTGGTCGACCGTTTTTTCTTTCTGTTAGGGTTGGTGCGTTTAGTCATTACTAGAGTCACAAGCAGCAACTCTTTTCTTGTGATTATAGTAACTAATAGCTTTGTTTTTTGTTCTTCAAAAGGCCATCCCAAATGCCTCCTCATGATAGGTGACAAATGATTTGTGCTGGTTTTCTGTGTTAACTTTGGCCTGGGTCTTACATCCCTCCATTTTCAATAGATGTATTCCTCTGTTGTTTGATAATGCTATCCATTGTTGCTTAAAAGTTGTTGGATCCTAAGTAATTTCTTGTTGATAGACCTCCAGGCACTAGACTTGGCGAGTGTATTGAACATTTAGGCAGACACAACAGGATGTCTATAAAACTTTCTGAGTTCTCATTTTGCTTCGGAGCCTTCCAAAATTTTATTTTATGTTATTTGTAGGTTAACTCTTTTTTTAAACAAAGGACCGAGGTTTCATTGGAAAATGACAATATTTCCTAATCTTCTTAGGTGTAAATTTATATATCCGTTCATCAGGTATTATAGGTAATAGGTTTCGGATGCGTAAAAAGTAATCTCCACATCTATGTCGATGTAGGTGACAACACTAATGCTCTGAGAAAGTTCTCAAGGCTAAAGCATCCTTCTGGTGGAGAAATATAATATCAATGTTCAGTAGTACATCACTCGATCTTTAGTGCGTAGCTAGTCTTATGGGGATTGTTTCAGATACAGGGACACAGGTGGACTATGTTTCATGCATATCCATACAGTCATTAACTCCTTGTGGAGTCTCAGCTTTTGAAGGTCGAGAACAGATCTTTGTGCTATCAGATAATGTGACAGGTGATTATAATGCACAGCTTTCTGGAATGTAAGGCACTAATAACTTGGAAGGGTTCTTGGCCAATTCAGATGGACTAATATTCCAATACCAATGCTCTCCATCAATCTCTGAAAACGCGTGGAAACTTCAAGTTTCTTTTTCAGATTACTGATTAGGTCTTTCACTCTGCATACTCCTACTGGAACAATCAAACAGACTACAACAATGTCGCCTTTCCCAATGGGTGGTGTTTTCATATGCCTTTCTGTTCATTATCAGGGACAAACAAGAAACTGATCACGCCAATGCATAAGTGGGATATGAGAGTAATTTACGTATACAATATTGATAAACCCAAGCAAGGTAATCCTTTGAAGTAACTGAATCAAGTTTGTATCCCAAAGAAAATGAACCTGTATATGAATAAGAAAAAATTAGTAGCAAATTATGTGAAAATAATTAAATGAAACCATAATATCCTGAAGAAAATCAACCTAAACATTAATGGAAAAGTAGAAGCAGTGACATCTGTAAAAGAAATTTAATCCAGTTATGGTACTTAGCTATAGGGAAATAGAAAAGAACATAGTTATCTGCAAAAGTAAATGAATTGATTACAGCACATTAGCGTAAAAAAGAGAACAAAAGTAGTGCTTAAGAGAAACTGAATTTTTTCATTTTATTTTGAAGAAAATGTTCACCTACGTCTGTGAAAAATGCCCTGTAACAATATTAACTGCATCGAGCCACTTCTCGAAGAAAATTAATTTAAACATTAGTGGAAGGCATAAGCATAGTAATCTTTCCCTCTCGGCCGTCTCCTACGGAACGCCAATAACACTGACCGTACAGTGCATTAATTTTCTCAAGATAGTAAATCTGAATGTACGAGTAATTGTAGGTTTTTCATTTATACAATACTCTTTACAATATTGCTCACATTTATTCAAATGTAAATGTTATGTAATTATTACTTATTTTTTAGCTGTACTTTATCTATTCTTTTTTTTGTAAACTTTATTTTTGCATTAATTTCTCAGAAATTTCGTTGGTCTAAAGTGTGTGTGTGTGTGCGTGTGTGTATGTGTGGTAATGGGGGAGGGGTAGGGGGTATTTTCTATGGCCCTGCTTTTAAAAATCTCGGAGATTCAAATCCCTTTTATAAAATGGTATGATGCTATGCTCTTATGGGTATTTTCACACATTCATAACCTTTGTTCATCTTCCTGTGTACAGTACATATTATACATCATGGCTAGATTACTTATACTATAATACCTGAACAATGTAAATTTAATGCTCATATAATTGTTGTTATACTGTTTTGTTTGAGAAACGATGACAAAAAATCTGTACATGCCAGTACAGACGAGGTCCAGTCGTAACCCTATGTAAAGAACAACACAACAGTGGAACATTTCTTTTATTCAAAACCTACGTATTGCTTTCATTTATGTAAATTAATGAACTAAAAGGGAGGAAAAACTCTCTCTCGAGTTTAACTAATTAACCTAAACATGGTATTTGCCCTTATATAACAACAATTAATACAATTATCTCTCTCTCTCTCTCTCTCTCTCTCTCTCTCTCTCTCTCTCTCTCTCTCTCTCTAATTATGTAACAGTGAATTCACCTTCATAAGCAAGGCATTCACTGTTACATAATAGTAACTGTATGTATAGTCATTTTCGACAATGATAAATACAGTTCTGGTTTCAGGCACTGGTTTCATAGCATACGTTGGGAAAGAATCTGTCAATAAAAATAGCCATTATTATACATCGTAGGTCTGGTTTGGAACTGTTATCATACGAGCATATTGAAAGAAATTTTGGAAGAGTAACTCATAATTTTAATGTTTTATTGTACCAAGAGGAAGTGGGTCCTATATGTATTCTTTACAGTCTTTGTGTGCTGGGATTTTGGCTGTAGAGATTCCTGGAATTTTTTCTTAAAAATTTTAACTGCGTCCATTAAAACTGACACGAGTGAATTCAACCAAAATTGAGGGTCACTTGTTTATGATACACCCACATACATACATACATACATACATACATACATACATACATACATACATACATACAAACATTAAACGGTGAATGGCCAATGTTAATTTTCACATTCATGTTATAACTTCTGAATTGGATATAAATGTGTGTGTGTGCAGAAAATCTTTTTAGAAAAGGCTCACCAATAGTACATGGAGTCCCCTATACACACCTCACTATCCATCTGTATATTTTATGGACGCCCCTGATTCCAATTTAGTACCTCTTCCACTACAATATCCTCCTTCCTACGGCTTCCTGTGAAGGATCCACTCTTTTCATCAAGCTACTGTCGTCTGTTGTCTTCATGTATCCATACCTTCTCAAAATAATTTGATCCCTCTTTCACTGAGACTGACAATTATACCGTTTTTTTCTATTCTCACATTTCTCGCTCATATTTTCTTAAGCTGCGCAGCTCCATGAACAATTCTCATCAGCTTCAACCCCTTTCTTTGTTGCACCTTAAACATCCACACTACATCCATTAAAGAGAGATAATTTCACAGTCTTTTCATACTTTCCAGCTATGGCTTCTGTAGACACTTCACATCCCTAATAGTCTTTTATTTACTCCCGGCTAAACCTCTTCTCTCAGCATACTGTCATCTGGTACATTTACTCCCACATACCAGTAGGGAATATCCGCTTCCATTCTTCTACAATTCCTGTTAACATTCGTTGCCCTACTGTCCTGGTTTCGTTTACCCTCAGAAACCTGCTTTAGTTCACATTCACTTTCAGTCTTCTCATGTTACAGACGCTTGCAAACTCTTACTGGTTTCTGCAGTTTCTCTTTACGATCATCTACCAAAATAGTATTATCTGCAAACGTTATCCATTACATACTCCATTTATGACCATGTTTCGTTTACTCAATCTTATACCTATATCTAATGTCCTTTCTCTGACTTGTCACATCATACCATCTTAAATGTATTAATAGTTCCATATAGATAGAACAGAGATTTTTCTCAGACAAGGATTTTGCACCAAAATAGCAATTTCCCATTTATATACTTGAACTCACGTTTTACTTTCATCATAAAAATTTTTTATTGATCTCACCAAATAACCTTATGCACAATTATTCAACCCTGGTATCTTTCAGATTGCATGTCTGCTAATTCTATCATGCCTTTTCTGTCTTCGTATGCAGCACTTGAAGATTTTCTTCCCTTGTACTTAAAAGGCTCTCATAACCGTTACGTAATTAACATCTGATCCAAACACCCTCTTCCTTGTTCAAGCCTTCATTGGTCTTCCGTCATTTCAATTGCTTTCACATTCAAAATCCTGTCATACACATTCCATGTTACATTTAGTCAAATTATGCCTCTATAATTCCTTACTGGCATTCAAACGAACAGTTATTTTTCTCACCCATTTTTTTTTAACGTTTTCCTCTTCCAGACATGGCTTACACACACTGGTCAGCCACCTCTCAGAGTTTCACTTTTGTACAGTGCTAACTCACTTACAATTCCATTAACTCTTCAAGGCTTTTTATTCTTTAACCACTTAATTTCCCCCATATCGATAACAGTCACTTCCTTAACCAAAATTAAATTCCTAGGGAACTGTATCATCCTTATTAGATTGATACATACTCTATACTATATATATATATATATATATATATATATATATATATATATATATATATATATATATATATATATATATATATATATATATATATGTGTATATATGTGTGTGTGTATATATATATATATATATATATATATATATATATATATATATATATATATATATATATATATATATATATATATATTATAGAGTATGTATCAATCTGATAAGGAACTGTATCATCCCTTTTAGACTGTTACATACTCTGTAATATATATATATATATATATATTATATATATATATATATATATATATATATATATATATATATATATATGATATATTTATCATATCACCGTGATTCATATACAATCAGAAAGCTACAAACGTCCTTTAATATCCAATTCACTCTACCTCGGAAGTAATATATTTTCATATATGTTACCAGAGGAATTTTAGGTGATAATAAGTCCATCACGGGGATCGAACCAGCGACGGGAAAGGAATCCTCATCATCTACAGTTTATTTTTCAATGCCGAGCGTTTCGTATAAATGAATACCATCTCGCATTTTCCCAGGCTATAAAATAGGTGTTTTGCGTTTTGGAGACATCAATAACAAATTAATGTTGGCAACAGCGTTTTCTGTAGCCAAAATGACTATTTATCACAAAACCATTCAATAAGTAAAAAGTTACAAAATCTTAAAATCAACCTCACCTACCTGAAGGAAAGAACAAGACTAATTAAATAAGGGAAAAACAGGTGATAAAAGTCCACCGTTGCCCAAACTAGGATCGAACCAGCGACGGACGGGGAATCAGGACTGAGTGACGCCCTAACCAGTCGGCCACAAGTTTTATTGAAATGAATACCATCTCCCATCAGCCCACCCGTCGAACTCAGGTGTTTTGCGTTTGGAGAAGATATCCAAACCTCTGCCATGTTGGCAGTAGTAAGTTTGTACATAATTTTATTAATGACTATTTATCACATCACCGTTTCATATACAATCAGAAAGCTACAAACGTTCTTTGATTATCCCTTCACTCTACTCGGAAGTAATATATTTTCATATATGTTACCGAAGGGGAATTTTAGGTGATAATAAGTCCACCGTCCCGTGGGATCGAACCAATGCTGGACGGGAATCAGGGACTACAGTGACAGTCTTTAACCAGTCGGCCACAAGAGAGGTATAAATGAATACCATCTCCCATCAGCCCATGTCGAACTCAGGTGTTTTGCGTTTGGACGATATCCACCCACCTCTGCCATGTTGGCTGTAGTGCGTTTGTCGCACGTAGCCATATCATGACTATTTATCACATCACATTCATATACAATCAGAAAGCTACAAACGTCCTTTAATATCAATTCACTTGCCTCGGAAGTAATATATTTTCATATATGTTACCGAAGAGGAATTTTAGGTGATAATAAGTCCACCGTCCGTGATGAACCAGCGATTGTATTGAAATATTTCAGGAATAAAGGATATCTCATCAGTGACGCCCTAACCAGTCGGCCACACAAGAGGTATAAATGAATACCATCTCCCATCAGCCCACCCGTGAACTCAGGTCGAACCAAATTGGCGCTTGAGTTTCCACGATGAGATATCCTATTTATCACATCAATGTGATTCATATACAATCAGAAAGCTACAAACGTCCTTTTATCCATCACGACTATATTTTCATATCCCGAAGGAACTTTTAGGTGATAAAAGTCCACCGTCCCGGCAACCAGCGACGGACTGGGAATCAGGAAACAGTGACGCCCTAACCAGTCGGCCACAAGAGAGGTGATGTGATAAATGATCATAATTTAGGAAAAAATGCACAGCCAACATGGCAAAGGTGGGTGGATATCGCCTTAAATCTGAAAAACATCCTGAAAATCCCTGGGTGGGCTGATGGGAGATGGTATTCATTTATACTCTCTCTTGGTCGACTGTTCAGAGTCAAAGACTGGCTCCCCGTCCTCTGGTTCGATCCAGGGACGGTGGACTTATTATCACCTAAAAATTGCCTCGGATAACATATATGGGAATATATTACTTCCGAGGGATGAATGAGGAAAGGCGTTTGTAGCTCCGATTGTATAGAATCACAGGGATGCATAAGTCATAGAACAGGTAGCAGGTTATCTAAATCCTGAGCAATCAAAGGTATACGAAATCATTCAAAATTATGTAAAACTTATATTGACAGCAAGGATTTTTCCATCTTGTGGCCGACTGCAGAACAACAACGACCTGACCATCCTAGAATCCATAATTATCAAGAAAACTGGTACTGTCGACTTAAATCACTCAATCGTCCTCAGTGAAATTGTTTATAGCCTAGTTTGGACAACTGGTTTTCTCACTCTTCTTCTTCTTCTTTTTTAACGTGCTTTTATTCCCATTTTTGTATGGGGTAAACGCACGATGCCTTCTTTTGAAGGACTTTTTGATTTGGCTTTGAACGGTAGACCTGTGAGTCTCGATCGGCTGCCCTGCCTGACATCGCTTAGACCTCCTTGTGGCACTGTATGTTTCATGTATCATACCCGACCCAACGCCCTTTCTTCCCAGCAGCGAGGAGTTATTATCACTGGTATGGCGAGTTCGAGACGTGTGAGAAAATATGTTATGTTTTTAGAAGGTGTTGTAGTGGCTTTGTTTTGTGTATGTATTTAGTCTGTAACATCCATTTGCTTTTAAGCAAACCTATCCGTTGATTACATATATAATCCCGGGATGTCTATACGGATATAAAGTGTCTGCCTCTTTGACCAGTCGGCTGCGGGTTTTGAACCCACGCCACAGACCTCTAGGGAAAGTCCGATCATCTGCTGCTTTAACCGACTTTCGCCACCGAAGGCTCTAACTGGTTTTCCTATAAAATTTACTTATTTATAACAGTCTTGTTCTTTCCTTCAATGACAGGTAGGTTGTTTTAAAATTTTAAAAACTCACATTTAATTATTGGAATGTGTTTTGTTTTTAAAACATTTTTACTACAGAAAGAGAACAAGACTTATCAATGCAAAAATTTGTTAAACCATTGTTCAAATTATATAAATATTTTATAGCCTTGAAAATGCGACTTGATTCGTCATTGAAACGTATTTAAAATAAACTGTATGATGAGGATGCCTTTCCCTACTTTCTTGATGTATATTATGGATTCTATGGTTATCGTTGTTGTTCTGCATTTTACCCAAGATGGAAAAATCCTTGCTGTCAGTATAAGTTTTACATATTTTTAATGATTTCGTATATTTGATTATATAACCTGCTATATTCTATATGCCCCTATATACCTAATATCCTCGTGCATCCCACGTATATCCCGTGATCACATATATAAAATATATTAATAATTTGGATAGCAGGGTCCGACTAGGAACTCTGAACAGAGATGATTATTTTCAACAGTTTATTCCAGCGTTTCGAAATCATATTTAGATCTTAAGGCTGGAAAAAATTATTGTAAAGTTTGACATAAAACAAAATAAAGGTGAATTAAAAGTCACAGTGCATAAAGACATGTAAAATACTAAAATATACAATACATAAAGACAAGTAAAACACTAAAATGCATATGAAACTTATAAGATCCACTAAAAGGCATATAAAACTTACAAAAGATTAACTAAAAAAAAATTAAAAACACTAGTGAAAATGAGACTAACCTGATGAAAGAACAGAACAGAACTGAAACAGCAACAAAGCAAGGGAGGGAAAGAAAAAATGAAAACATCAAGATAAAAACAACTGGGTAGAGCAGGACTGTGTTAAAAGGAATATAAGGCCTGTACTAACCAACTAGATGATTACTGAGCAATTTTGCTCGTTTTTGCTGTTCATTCAAATAAGTTTTATCTAAAGTGTGGCTTTTATTAAAATCTTCAACATAAAACATTTCAGTAGAAGTACAAAGTGAGAGACTGCATGTATTGTTTCTTGTTACAGAGTGTTTTTTTGTTCTTTACTCTAGTTATAGTGAGTTGCATAATGCAGTTGGTGGGATGAATATCTTCTCTGTCAATGCCCTAAATCCCTGTAAAGCGGACCCTGAATCTGAAGCCACAATACACCAGTAATTGAATAATGATCTGAAGGAGAGTTACTTCTCAAGACGGCTTTTGGTGCTTCGGATGTTGGCATAGTGACAGTTTATTATCTTTTACTGCCAGGCTTTTGATAATTCCTCCTGCTACCGTTTTCCCATTTTTAAATAGTAGATCTATCCATTTATTCTGCATCCAGAATCATGTAATTATATTTTGGACAGTTTTCTTCTTTTTATCTTCAAACATCTTATAAATGCTTATTCCCATTTTTGTATGGACCAAGACTTTTGCTCTTTGAAGGCAGACTTGAGAAAAACCTTTGGCTAAGTAAAATGGTGGTTTCAGAATGGTTGGAGAAGTGTGGATGAGGATGAATTTAAACCCCATTACTGTTAGTATTAAGATTATTCGTATCATTACCCGACCACTAACGCCCTTTCTTCAGTTTAGTTTAATTTAAAACACACCATTCACTGTTGTTTCAGTATTCCTGTGCATTTGTTTGTTATGTTTTTTGGAAGGTGTTGTACCTTTGTTTGTTTTGTATTTAGTCTGTTTTCATCCATTTTATAATATAGAGAAACCTGTTTTGTTGAAACTTTCTTGATAAATAATACCCTTTATACTTGTTTCATAAGAAAGTGTCTCATTTTGAATGACAATCGGCTGCGGGTTTTATTTATGCCAGATATGTAATTCAGTATGCTGCGTTGAATTCATGAGCCACCAAGTCCAGAAGGTTTTGTTGAAATGATTTTAACCTATTTATATTAGTCTTGTTCTTTCCTTCCCTTATAGGTAGGTTGTTTTAAGATTTTAGTGAACTCCTTTTACTTATTGGAATGTGTTTTGTTTTTAAATATTTTTACTACACAGAAAGAGCTGTTGTCATTGCATTAATTTGTTATTGATGTTCGCAAATTATATTATATTTTATAGCCTTGAAAATGCGACTTTTTTATCATTCGTCATTTAACGTCGGCATTGAAAATAAACTGTAGATGATGAGGATCCTTTCCCTACCTCAGCTTCCTATATATATACTGTATATAATATATATAAATATATTAATATATTTCATAGAGACGCCGACTAGCGAACACGACGCTAATGATTATTTTCAACAGTTTATTCCAGCGTTAATGCGTAAATCTATTTACATCTTATGGGATTTCCCGTCGAAAATTATTGTAAAGTTTGACATAAAACAAAATAAACCATGAATTAAAAGTCACAGTGCATAAAGACATTTAAAATACTAAAATATACAATACATAAAGACAAGTAAAACACTAAAATGCATATCAAACTTATAAGATCCACTAAATATCCATATAAAACTTACAAAAGATTAACTAAAAAAAACTAAAAACACTAGTGAAAACGAACTAACCTGCTGGTAGAAAGAACAGAACAGAACTGGAAACAGCAACAAAGCAAGGGGAGGGAAAGAAAAAATGAAAACATCAAGATAAAAACAACTGGGTAGAGCAGGACTGTGTTAAAAGGAATATAAGGCCTGTACTAACCAACTAGATGATTACTGAGCAATTTTGCTCGTTTTTGCTATTCATTCAAATAAGTTTTATCTAAAGTGTGGCTTTTATTAAAATCTTCAACATAAAACATTTCACCGAAGAATTTATAAGTGATAAAGGAGAGACTGCATGTATTGTTTCTTGTTACAGAGTGTTTTTTTGTTCTTTACTCTGAGCTATAAGAGTTGTATAATGCAGTTGGTGGGATGAATATCTTCTCTGGAAATGCCCTAAATCCCTGTAAAGCGGACCCTGAATCTGACGGTGTGCCACAATACACCAGTAATTGAATAATGATCTGAAGGAGAGTTATTCTCAAGACGGCTTTTGGTGCTTCGGATGTTGACGCATAGTGACAGTTTATTATCTTTTACTGCCATACTTTTGATAATTCCTCCTGCTACCGTTTTCCCATTTTTAAATAGTAGATCTATCCATTTATTCTGCATTAGAATCATGTAATTATATTTTATAAATTTCTTCTTTTATCTTCAAACATGGCTAGGTAAATGCACTAAGGTTCTCGTAATATCAGTCTTCTCATGAGACCAAGACTTTTGCTCTTCGAAGGCAGGAGTGATCTTGGAGAAAAACCTTTTGCTAAGTAAAATGGTGGTTTCAGAATGGTTGGAGAAGTGTGGATGAGGATGAATTTAAACCCCATTACTGTTAGTATTAAGATTATTCGCATCAGCGTTAAGCGACCACTACAAGACTACTCAGTTTAGTTTAATTTAAAACACACCATTCACTGTTGTTTCAGTATTCCTGTGCATTTGTGTGTATGTTTCTTTGGCTTATCTGTACCGTTGTTCATTTTCTATTTCCTTTGTTTTCTCCTATCATTATAATATAGAGATGTAAGTCACTCTGTTTTGTTGAAACTTTCTTGATAAAGTAATACCCTTTATACTTGTTTCATAAGAATATGTACTCATTTTGAATGACAATGATAATTGATAATATTTATGCAGATATGTAATTCAGTATGCTCGTTGAATTCATGCACCAAGTCCAGAAGATATTGTTTGAAAGATATTTAACCTCTTTGTGAGGGTTGCGTATGTTTATGTGAGTATAAGAATCGGCAGTATACATTTATCACATACAAATTCACATTTGATAATTCCACATCAAGCATATTCCACACACACACATTTGATATTACGATATTTATATATGATCATATATATATATATATATATATATATATATATATATATATATATATATATATATATATATATATATATATATATATATATGTATCCATCACTTAACACTATCCGCAGGGCCCAGGCATGCACCACGGTATACATGTATAGTTCATAAAAACTAAAAAAAACTACACCAATGACTGGCAGTGCTGTGTGGGCAGAAAGAAGTGTTGGTAATGCTGCTTATAGTCATAAATCGGCTAAGAAAGGAATATAGAGGTGAGGTCCCAGGGTAAGTGTCCCGGGTGGCTTTGGGAAGGCTGGGTGGTATGGATGGGGAGGGGTTGGTAATGCATCGCAGGGAGAAAGAAGTGTTAAGGTCTGTTCACACATTCATGTATCATCCCACGCATGTTCACGCATGTGAAACATGGCTGTACTGTAGGGTTTGTCGGCGTGATCAAGTGGATACGTGTCAAAGGCCGATGTCCGTAAGTCAACATAATGACGTCATAACGTATGTACGGAGTAATGCGTATTAAGGCTACACACTGCCCAAGATTGACAGGATGCTTACGTGAACTGCCACGACAATAGGCCACACCCCCACATGTAATGCGTGGCAGAGCAAGTAACACCCACGAACGTATACTGTATGTGAAACGTTGTGCGTTGTGACCTCACGACATCCTCACGATATCCCCACGTACATCGGCGGGTATACGCCAGGTACAAAAGGGTCGTGCTGTGCACATGTGTTTGCAGTGCCATTCACCACCTCCCTGTAGCAAGAAGTATTCCCCTGCTGCTGAATCAACATAGAGAACATTGAGGACATCGTTGCCCTTATAACACCAGCACACATACAACAAAGAAACGTAATGGAGGCCATCGTGGAGTATGTGTACTGCATGGTATTGATGGAAGCTGTGAAGGCCTACATTGCAATTGAAAATAAGAAAAAAAAGAGGAGGCCGAGGAGGGTTTGGGCTTGGCCGTACTTGCAAAGAAGAGGGGAGTTAGGCCACTATGACAACCTGATGGAGGAGCTGGCAACAGAAAACCCAGAACTATACAGGAATTTTACGCGAACTGACAGAGACATATTCAGTGAAATAGTTGAATGTGTCACACCCTACATTCAGAAGCAACACACATTTTGGAGGGAACCCCTTATGCCAGGACTGCGTGTGGCTATCACCCTACGTTTCCTCACCACGGGTGACTCTTACAAGAGCCTGCAATACGCATTCCGAGTAGCTCACAACACCATAAGTTGCATTGTACCTGAGACCTGCAGGGCCATTGTTTCTGCCTTTGGAGATGAGGAACTGCAGGTACCACAAACACCAGAGGCTTGGAAGCAGGTTGCCCGCGGGTTTGAGGAACGGTGGAACTTCCCCCACGTAATTGGAGCAATAGACGGTAAACACATCAGGCTCCATAACCCTCCCCTTGGTGGTACACATTACTACAATTACAAGAAGTTCTTCTCCATGATTCTACTTGCCATTGTCGACGCTTCATATAAGTTCCTCTACGTGGACGTGGGTGCCACTGGGTCAGAGTCGGACGGTGGTGTATTTACCCAGACCCGTCTGTGTGAAATGCTGGCAAAACAGGAAGCAGACCTTCCCCAACCTGAGACCCTACCAGATGCAACAAATGGAGCTCCTGTAGACTACTTCCTGCTTGGCGATGATGCCTTCCCCCTGCGGAACTATCTCATGAAACCCTACCCCAAAAGAGGCCTGTCCAAGGAGGAGTGGATCTACAACTACAGGTTAAGTAGGGCACGGCGGACGGTGGAGAATGCCTTCGGGATTCTGACCAGCAAATTCAGAGTACTCCACACGTCAATGTGTATCAAGCCTGACCGTTTAGAGTCAGTAGTGCTGGCCGCGTGTGTTCTGCACAACCTTATAATAACAAGAAATCCATGCAGGCAGGAAGCAGATCAGGAGAACCCCGTCACACATGATTTCATACCTGGTGCCTGGAGGAGTGACCCACCCCTAGGAGACGCTCTTCCAACCATGGGCGGCAACACTGCAACCAGGAATGCCAAGGAACAACGCAACATCCTGAAAGACTACTTTTCATCTCCTGGCGATTCCGTTATTTGGCAGGAGAACTACTGTTAACCTACATTTATATTTGTTATAATAATTTCTCTTTGTATGTCGACTTCCAAAATTTTTAACGTCCGTACTGTTTACTTTTCCTTTGTGTTTATGCATTTATTTGTTTTACATATGTCTTATTTGTGTTATTATTCTTACTTCATTTTATTAGTATAATGGTTTTTAGTTCATTGAATAAAAGTTATTTCTCAATTATATGTTTATTGTTTATACTAATCCTGATATATACACTGAAACATACAATACCAAAAATAAACATTTGTTATATAAGTTAATTTTCAACTATATATTTGTTTGCATATGTTTTCTTTTGTTAGTATTGGATCATACACTCTGACATTTTTAATGCAGAAGCAAATACATGCATTGCAATGTGGCTAAGTGCATTACTCCAAGGCGTGGGAAGATTATAACTTTGAATATTTTGAAATGGTTTATACCTTTATGTTGGCCATTGCCAAGCAGTAGTGAAGAACAACTTAATAATATGAAAATACAGATATTTTTTTATTTTTTTATTTTAATATAATATATCTTCACTTACTTCTTATTTTTGTTGTTATTCTTACTTCATTTCGTTACTTTCATGGTTTTGAGTTCATTGAATAGAAGTTACTTTTCAATTATATGTTTATTGTTTATACTAGTGCTGATATATAGATTGAAACATACAAAAATACAAAACAAAATAGATATTTGTATATATAAGTTACTTTTCAACTATATAGTCGTTTGCATATGTCTTAATTGTGTGATTATTATTACTTCATTTTGTTACTTTGATGGTTTTAAGTTCATTGAATAAAAGTTATTTTTCAATTATGTTTATTGCTTATACTAATGCTGAAATATTTACATGGAAACATACAATAATACAAAATATATACATTTGTTTATAATACACATTGACACATTCACCAAATATGTATAAAAAAAATGTTGCCTTAAACTAGAGGCTCTCCAGGAAGCTGCTCGTTGGCAAAGACACGTTGAGGTCCCTGGGTGTGGACGTCACTGCAGGTGCAGACAGCTGCGCGTGCAGCATCGCCACCTGTTGTGCCGTGAGGTTGAGAGGCTGCGCCATGGCACCACTAGGTGTAGCAAGTGGCACACATGTAGCAGCCGTCGTAGCAGGAAGGGCAGCTGGGGCCACAGGCGGAGCATCCCAGAGGGCTTCTGCTTGGGTGTGGGGTATCAGATGACATGGCGGCCTCGTGATGCCCTCTTTGGTAGCCCTCACAAAGCGCTGTATGACGGAGATGAACTCCACCTTCAGCGCCATCCTCAGCTCGGGCCCCACATCCACACAGTCGGCGGCAAGCTCCTCCAGGGCGTTCCGCCAGTACGTCATCTTGGGGTCACCCAGAGGTCTTATGACCCCCTCTAGCCTTTCCCGAGCTGACTCTGCTTGTTGCAGCAACACTTCCAGGACCCCACTTGCAGCATTGTCCTCCTTCCGTGACTTCCTTGGTGGTGCAGGATCATCAGTGGTGGAGGACCGGTCATCAGACGAGCAGGGGACTGGAGTGGCACTGCCAGCAGGATCACAAAAGGCAGGAACAGCAAGGGCAGGACCATGGCCAGGAGGGTTGCTGCAAGCAGCTGCAGCAGACGCAGACTGTAAAGAGATGGAACATGTATGAGAGAATGTAAATGTACTGTGAATGACAAAGTTGTAGTTTCATTAATTAAATAAACTGTGCAATAAAGTTTCAGTCACTGATTTACTAAACAATGAAACAATAAAATAAGACATACCATCGGAAGTCCCAACACCTTGGGCTTCTTTTGGCGGACGATGTGGGGCTTGAGGAAGTGGAAGATGTTCAGTATCCACTTCTCACGGTCCTTCAGTCGTCTGCTGGCCCCCTGACCACTTTTTTTGGCTGTGAGGCGTCCAAAGTGGGTCCTGAGGGAGGTGAACCAGGTCTGGAGTTCAGGGCCTGACACAGGAGGATCCAGTGACCTCCCCTTCTCCTCAAATGCCCTGCACACCCTGGCCTTGTCCTTGTATGCCGTCATGCCCTTGTTGTATATGAATTCTGCCTCCTGCTCCAACCACTCCCCTAACAGCCTCTCATTTTCATCTGAGAGGATGACAGAGGGATTCTTCTTGCGACACGCTTTTCCAGGGGCGGTGCCGTCAGCAGCTTCGTCGTTCCCGTCATCATCGGCGGAGTCTACGTCATCCAGGCCAACGTCCTCGTCGTTGAAGAGGCTATGGTCACTGGCCATGTCCTCCACCTCGTCAGCCTCTTCAAGGTTTATGACCACATCCTCCTCCATGGTGTATGCAGGGGTGGCTGCAGGAGGTGGCCACCTTGTAGAGGCCGTCTCTGCTCCTGACTGGGATGTTGGAGGCTTGTAAGCCCCCTTCCGCTGTCTGTTGCTGCTTACTTTCGGCATTTTCTTCAATGGTCTGCTGACGAAGGCGCTGGAGGGGTGAGAAACGGTGTTGCTGCTGCCTGTCCGGGAGAGGAACTGAAGCCGCATCCGTGCCACAAGCTGTTTTATACACATGACACAGCGCTGCCTCATCGTCTCAGGTCTTGGGGGAAAGGCGCTGTTGCCACGTCTACTCCCGAACCTCGTGGGGACCCACGCGGTGCTTGGCGGGAACGGGAGAGCAGTGTGGGACCACACGTCATTGTCCCGCAGGCACGTAGCCCACGCTACGGATGCACCACGCGGTGCGTGTGGAACCACACAAAATGACTGATGACGTGAGCAGACACGTAACTTTTGAACATATCGAAACGTACGTGGCTCCCCACGCATGCTGGGATGGTGCTTATCGACCTCCCGACTCCGCTCCGCATGTCCACGATCTTAAATGCGTATTACGGAACTTTTTCATAGTACTTACGTAAGCTGTTGCCAACTACCAGTTTCCATTCATGCGTGAACATGCATGGGCTGATACGTGAATGTGTGAACGGACCTTTAATTGACAATGTTTACAGGCATAAGCACTCAGCGAAAGGGTCATTGGGGGGCTGGGAGACTGGGAAAGGAGTTTCCAGGGCGGGAGTCGGGGTGGGAAGGCCATGTGGGATTGGGAGTCAGAGCAGGAAGGCCATGTGGGATGGGTGGGGAGGGGTAGGAGGGTGTTTGACTTTTGAGAGTTTTTGCAGTTGCTATCGGTATAAAAGCACAATGTCATTTGACGTCATCATACGGCACATTGTTTGTTGCTTTTAAATGGCTGATACAGAAATGTCACCAGTTCATTAGTGTATTATAAAAAGTGCGTTGGTGGGTGAGGACTTGTGATTTTTTGTTAGCTTTCCTGCTATTAGCAAAATGGGTATATCATTACATGTCCTCATCATTCTTTGCTTTTGAAGGGCTGATTATGCTTCAGGATAATATCATAAAAATTTCCCTTTCTAATTGGATACATTTGCAGAGTGTCAGTGCACTTGGTAGCAAAGCATGCTTCTCCTTCCAGTTGCAGTGTCAGGCTTTTGACGGGTGCTGTGATTAGGTATGCCTCAATGCTTCCCAGTCATTCTGTTGCTTTTGTTGTGGTTACTACAGCATTTGTGTGGTGCTGTTTAGTCTCTGTATGGCTCCACCTTGTCCTAAGAGGGTAAATAAGGTGTTGACCCTTCAGAAGAAACTTGAAATCATCAGGAAAGTCAAGGCAGGCTGGTCTATAGATTGCATAATGCAGGAGTGTCGTACTGTCCATTCAACCTTGCTGGATATCAAGCATGCCAAGGACAAGCTTGAAGAAGTATGCAACAGACTTTAGAAAAAGACACCAGGAAGCCAGCCCCACAAGGTGATGGCAAAACCCCATCATGAAAGGACTGAACAGTCAACCTTGACCTGGTTTGTCAGCAAAGGGTGGCTGGCATGCCGATTTGCGGTACTGAGTTGATGGCTGCATCTACAAAGCTGAGAGGCCTGCAAGGAATTGCAAACTTTAAGGCATCCAAAGGGTGGCTGTTTAGGCTTTAAATTCTGCATGGGATTTATAACAAGGAGACTCATGGTGAAGCTTTGAATGCTTTTGAGGAAGGAATAGAGTAATTTCAGCAAACATTGCAAGACTTTATTATTATTATTATTATTATTATTATTATTATTATTATTATTATTATTTATTTCAATAGCTGAAACATATTCACATGGAACAAGCACACAGGGGCCATTGACCTATAATTCAAACTTCCAAAGATTGGTGGTTTCAACTTCCCACTGCAGACCCCACACTGCAGCAGTAACTGATCATGATACAGAGCCAGTGATTTTTCATTGCCCTGGGGGAGATGCAAACCTGTGACATCTGAGTGGCATCCCACGACACTAACCACTATACCAGCAGATCAGATATATATATATAGATACCAGATATATATATATATATATATATATATATATATATATATATATATATATATATATATATATATGTTAATGACCCTATACCCAGGTCAGATAGGGTCACAATCTCTTACTGTATCTGTTTTAAGAACAGCACCAGTCATCTTACACCCCTAAGACTCTCTGGTAGCAGTGGCCAGCCCTGGGTCAGCAAATTCCTTCTCCCTCGTTGACTCATGTCAATGAATCTATCCTCAAACAAAGGCCTACTGGAATTAGGCACTGAGGTGCAAGACTAGACTTTATTTGCAAATTAAAAAAAAAGTAATTCAACAAAAGCTACGGTCATGAAGTGGAGTGATTCCCACCCCATTTAAATGGAAATCCTCACTAGAGGAAATTCTGAGTCACAAATATTCAGATTAATGATTCTAGACCAACCAGTACTAGTGACTAACATCCTGGTCACCAAGCAAAGTAAAAAGGTCATAATTATTTTAGGCCTAAATAAAAGTCCTATAGTGTGTAAAAATAAACACCACTTCCAAAATATTCGTCCTCACGGGACGAACCCAGAATTCCTGTTAAAAGAAATATATCATATATTAAAACCTGAAATGGTGTTACAAGAAATCAGTATTCAAAACGGAAAAATGAGCTATGGAGAACAGAATGGGAAAGTGCATAATGGAAACAGAGGAATTTCACTGCAGCACAACTGGGTATTTCCACATAATATCTGGAAAAGATATAAGTGTTCATGAGTTATGGTACTCACTTCGATGGCATCAAATAACGGATCTTCCAGTGGCGATCTTTAAACACTGCACAACAAGCAAATCATACCCAGCCACAAAACGAAGTCCCCTCGCGATTGTCTGTTCTTCTGATAATATACCATATACCATTACAGAATGCAGCACACACTCGTATATATATATATATATATATATATATATATATATATATATATATATATATATATATATATATATATATATATATGAATATAAAAAAGGCCCATAAAACACTATTTAAACATTGCAACCATATATTTCGGGCACTTGCTTCTGTGCCCCTGTTCACAGGTAGAATATTCTACAAGTGAACAGGGGCACAGAAGCAAGTGCCCGAAATATATGGTTGCAACGTTTAAATAGTGTTTTATGGGCCTTTTTATATTCATATTACACTGTGGTATTACAGGAAAAGACATCCATATATATATATATATATATATATATATATATATATATATATATATATATATATATATATATATATATGTATAATAAAATATATACATATATATGTATATATATATATGTGTGTGTATATATATATATATATATATATATATATATATATATATATATATATATATATATATATATATATATTCTAACATATATATGTATGTATATATTCTAACAAATATTTATACTGTTCGACCTCTCTTCCTTTGTTAAGTAGAAATATAAAAAAAAAAACAAAGAAAAGAAAGCACCAAAGCTTTCCCTGTGTAAAGCAGTTGAGGGAAGCAAGCCAGAGAGCTGGATGTTTTTCAAAACACCAGCCATTGTCGACAGATTTGAAGTTTAGTTTAGGGGCCTATTCAAAAGGGTAGGTTTTACCAGGGCCACCTTTAGTTAGGGTATACCTTAAGCCCACTTTACTATGACCTTTGTACTGGCGAGTTTTTGTCATTTTTCAGGCTACCTGCAGGCCATTATGTGGGAGGAGTCTTCCAAGTAAGCACCCACAAACTTTGACCAAGCTCATCAGTCCAGCAATACCCTTGAGAAAGAGCACAAGCGCAGTGCCTCTCTCGGCCTCCTCCCTTTGCTCTCTCACCTTCTTGTAGAACAGCCAGGGAAATTGCCGTTTTCAACGGACCCAGGGCTTCTGATGCAATTGATCACAGCATTATCTACTCCACAGTAAGTCTGAAGATGACAATTACTCCCAGTTCCTCCCTTTAGACCTCCCCCTTATTTCCTGTTTCAAGTTTCTCTTTTAAACAGTCACTGACTAAGGAAACCATATCCAATTTATGAAGTCAGTTATATGAAGTACAATTAGTATTGCCCAGTGAGATTACACAAAGTATTCTCCATGGTGTTAACATAATATCCTTGATTTAAGATACATCCCTTGCAGTCAATTAATGATAGTGAGAGATCCTAGAATTCGAAGTGTTATCTGGATACATCTCTTCCAGAATCGGTCACACCTTGGAACCTGGCAATAATCTTTTTTTGGAGAAGGATTAGCAACAACATACTCAAGTCCTGTGCTTGGAATTGCCTATCTGCGCATCACAAGAGTTTTTACAGCTGTTGTGTCGTCCATCCACTAACTCATGTTGAAATATCTTGTGTGCGAAGTGGGACGAAGTTGGGGCTATTATTAGCTCCCATACGATTTTTTATATCATTATTTTTTTTTTTGTTGAACTAGATGGTTGAGTAATGTGGTTTATTTAATTCATGTGTTCAAAATAAATCAATATATTCAGTAACCTAGTTTCAACTGGCGACTGAATCTAATTAAGTTAATTATCTGTCTTTTTTTATAACTTTTAGGCTTAATTGATAGGATTACATGGGTCTTAGATAAAGCAAGGCTATATAAATCACAGTAATTAATAATTAAACTCATCAGCCGAATGACCCACGTAACAGTGGTTGACCTTGTCATGAACTCTAATTAATTTCACTAATTAATTCACAGATATAAACAACTTGGAATCAAATTAAATACGAATTAATTTAAAGATAAAATGTCAGATCATATTAATTTCATGCTAAACTTTCCCAAACAAGGATACAGGCCAAGGTAAGTAATATTAAGAATACCAATGATATAAGAATAAGAGTAGGTATGAAAGTGTGCAATAAATGAGAGCAGCTATAATTTACAATTTACAACAATAAGAACATGTTTACCGCATTCGGATACCGAGCCACATTCCAGTCAAGGCCGTGTAAGTTACGAAGTCAAGATTTAATATTTTGCTATTCATGATATTAATTTTTGAACTTGTCAACTATTGCATGACGGTCCTGGGAGGGTGTGTGTCTAGCACTTCTCTCGTAGGATAGGACAGACAAATTTTCACAAGTCCATAGGATTTCTTGCAAAACAGCAACCATGTCCGCCCTACAGAGAAGGTGCTGACTGAGCTTTACGAAGAGAATTAGTTTCCCTCATGTCAAATTTCCTTGCCATTAATATTGCAAATGAACTGTAACAGTGTTAATTTCATAATTTGCCCTTCACATTAATGTAAATCAGGCCAGTAAGGACGTCACGGGGCCATTCCTTTGTATCTTCAATGGCCCCATAGTAAGCTTGGTGGATTCTTGCAGTGTTTAGTTCAGCACATAAAAAGGAAGGGAAAAAGCAAAAATCATAACAAATTCGTTTTCCTTCTTTATAACGTACAATAGCTTGCATTTGTTGTATATTAAGTTAAAACTTGCATTCCCACATTAGCTTCATTTGTTTTGTAAGAGGAATTTGAGTATTTTGTGTTTTTTCTTTTTATTGTAATAAACATCGCAGAGGCGGGAGTTTGTGTATTCCTCCACCAGTCGGTCTCCTGCATTTTGAGTCCAGTAAGGCATTGTGTTTGAATCATCTGCTGTGTGATCACATGACCCGTCTGACATTTTGGGGAATGGGTTGCCTACGAGCCAGTGGCCGCCATCTTAAACCTTGTTGTTATTGTTTGCTATTGTTTACCTGTGGGACGTCACGAGTCACAGTAACGTCTGCCTCATCTGCTCCACTTAGCGAACTACTTTGTCTCACGCTTTACCATACTCGCAAATCTTAGAGAAAAAAAAATATATACTTCAATTATAGGGAAACTAGGTTTAGGATTTAATACAACAGATAAAAGAAAGTTAATAACTTAGTCAGGGAATTACTTATTTAGGGAAAAAAAAGTTCCTACACATAATACACTTTCACAAGGAATTATATAAAATGAAAAAAGAACTTCCATCATTTAACCATACTTATTAGTATAAGATGTAATAGGGCCAGTTAAGATTGGCTAGACAATCCATTACTAACATAGCCCAAGTAAGAAGTATTTCAAAAGAAGAAACCTGCTAATGTGTATTGACAACTTTACTTATTTACTCACGCAGTACAAACTTAGCTTGCTGGATACTTTTCTTTTCTCTCTCTCTCTCTCTCTCTCTCTCTCTCTCTCTCTCTCTCCACTTCTTTTATCCATTCACGTAAGCATTCAAGATATCTCCGAAGTGTGCGTGCACCGTCTTCATTAAAAGAACGGGCCGACATAGGAATAATTATTTGAAATAAAACAAATAAAAGGAACACCTCTGTCCCACAGATAGATGAGGATAAGTTAAGATTACCCACAGTTATAGAAAACTGTCAGTCATGAGTGGGGTCTTTTATCCAAACCTCAGCATAAAAATTAGCCTTCCTCCCTCCGCAGAAAAAGGAAGTGGCACAGCTGGTACTAGGAACTAGTCACCCACGAGGGCCAAAGCAACCAAAAATTTATTTTCCTTTTCCACAGTGCCACTAATCTGAGGCACTGTCACAAACTGAAGAGCTTACCTATCTCTTTCTTCTTACCTTCCCTTTTTCTCCTTTTGTGACTACATAAGCTACACCTGTACCTAGAGACCCAGAGTGCCATTAGTGTGACCTTTGCACAGCACACTCAGCCATAGTGCCACCTTATTGAAAAGTACCACACCACTGAAGTGTCACCCAAATCTGAGGGACACGTCCTCACTTCCCAAGTACGTCCAGTCAACCCAAATAGATGCCCTTGCCTACTAGAACCATGGCAACAGACGATTACAGAGCCCTCATGGATCTAGAGAAGGAGGCAGGTCTCATGGGACCAGAACTCACCAAGTGGGTCAAGGAACAGCTGGATGACTTGACCAAGCAAGAGAGGGAAGAAAGAGAGGAACAGAGGAGGTATGAAGAAGAACAGAGGCAGCTGGAAGATACAAGAGAAGGACGGAGAAGACAGCATGAATTAGCCCTCAAAGAAGAGGAGCTCCAGCTGGAGAAAGCAAGAAAGGAAAGTGCTGAAGCTATGGCTATCCAACAAGCCTCCAACCCCACATGTGCTGCACCAAAAGCTTTGATCTCAAGCATTAATTCTCTAGTCCCCAAGTGGACTGAGGAAGAGCCAGAAGCATGGTTGGAGGAAATAGAGTTGCTCTTTGAAAACTGCAACACCACCAAGACAGAGAAGGCCTTAGTGCTTACCAAGCACATGGAAGGAAAAGCTAAGGCAGCCCTCCGCTCACTGGAGAAGAGTCAGAGTGACAACATGGTAGAAGTTCGTAGGGTCATAATGAAAGCCTATGAAATAACCCCGGAGAAATGGAGACAACGGTTCCACGGTCTTGCCAAGGAAGTCGGCTGGTCCTGGACCGAATGGGTCTGTCACAAGACCCAGTCTGGTACCCGCTGGTTTGACTCCCTGTCGTGCACTACATTTGAGGACCTATTTAGTCGGGCCATGCTGGAGGATCTTTTCCAATGTGTGCCTTGGCCCCTTGCTGTGTATCTCAGTGATAAGGAGCCCACCACCCTTATGGAAGCCTGCTGTATGGCTGATCCCTGGGAAACCTACAACCTGTCCCACAGCACATCTCAGCGGTGCATAGTGCCACCCGGATACCTTTCAGGCTCGACTCGCCTGAAGAACGGACTGCCTAGCAAACCTACATGCACCCACTGCAAGAAGTTAGGGCACACTGAATCTGATTGCCTCCTACAAGTTGGGCAACAATAAGCAGCCTTCTACTAACAACCAGAACTCCGCTCCCTCTATGTCCACTCAACCCTCTCCACCAACAGTCACCGCAGGTCATCTAATCCCCAACAAAAGGCTCTTGCCGATCCTGTGGTACTGCCGGCCACTATAGTGCTGGACATCCAGCCTGCCTAAATCATGTCCCAGCCACCAAGTTCGTCAACTTAATTAGCAATTCATTCTCCGTGGCCGGGCCGCAGAAAATACCTCACCCCGAGAGGCTGGATACCCAGTTCATCTCGGTGGCACCCTTTAATGGCTCTTACCTGCCCATGGCCCGTTCTGGTTATGGTAGACACTGCAGTTGACGTTAGCCTGATTTCCAGGGTCCAAGTGCCAGCCAATGCCACCGTTGGCGGGCAAACTCAGTGGGAGATGAAATGCATAGAGGGCCACACCACAACCATTCCCACAGTCAAGCTCCAGGTCACAACAGCTTGGGGCATGCTAACTCACCGCCTTGGCATGGTGAGTGGAATTCGGCCCAGAGTGGATTTCCTGTTGGTTGGGACCTCCACTAGGGAAGCCCTTCCTCAACGCCACTTCGCTGCCATGGTACTTCCCCCACTGAGACCCCGACTGTAGGATCACCAAGTCAAGGCACAGCCACTTTGACCGGAGTGCCACCAAAAGAAGAAGAACCACCTTCCGCCCGCCGAAGTGGTCGAGGAAGGGCACACACACAAAACAATTCTAGGCCTAGTCCTCCCTGTCCATGAAAGGACAGCCAGCAATGAGGTCCTCCCTCTCCAAGGAAGGACATTCAAGAGAAGCAGTAGTGCTATAGAGCATGCAAGGAGACAGGCCACTCCACTAATTGGGAGGGCTGCCCAAATAACAATGCCCAGTGGATGCTCCAAAACCAGACTCTCCAAGAGGCTATGACCTCCAGCTGGGACAGGAATCTCTGTCTCAGCCCAACTCAAGCCATCTGCCAGGTATTGCACCTCTGGGCCCCTCGTCAGGCATGCCTGACCATCAATTGCTGCCTGTGCCACTTGTGAGCGCTAAGCAGTGCCACGCTCTGTCCACCTCGGACGTTGAGCCACCACTCGAAGAGGACCCTGTGCCAGATCCAGATCATGAGGCAGATCCTCCTCTGGGAGATCCAGGGCCCGTCACTGCACTAATCCTAGCAACCTATGAGCCTCCGGCACCCGACACTTCTTCCTCACCAAATCTGTTCCCAGAGGATGAACCCCCGGTGGATCAAGCTGCTACACCCTCTCTGGGAGACCAGGAACTGGCCTCCCCGGGTGCAGAGGTTGAGACCGCTCATGCTCCGGTTGTCGCAGCAGCCGGAGAAAGGAGCCTTCCTGTAGCCTCTGATGTTACGCTTGACTTTGTGCCCGCTAGCCCTTCTGACCTTTCCCCATAGTTGGTGCCCTCATCACCTCCTAGGACTGACATAGGTAGGCTTTGGAGGAACCCAAAAAAGAAGGCAAAAGGGGTGGAAGAGGGCCAAGTAGTTGCAAGAGCCATGAGCTCATCCTGGCACGTGTGCCCTCTTGGCACAGAGCCTTTCCATCTCAGAGTGATCCTGGCTCCTGTCTAGAGGAGGTAGCCAGTGTGATCTCTGTCTTAGTAAAGCCTAGACTAGATTGAGTACATCGTAACAGTAACCCTGTCACCTACACCTTACAACGAGCAGCGGTAACCATGTAAGTTTATTGTAATTGTGAAGCCAGTCACCCTAACTATTGTGAATAGAGACACTGAACTCATGACACGCATGGCATAATACCTCAGTTGAGGCAAGCATTTACCATACGAGGCAAACCTCATTTGCAGAACGGAGGTTATATTTTTGTTTACTGTGATTGCAAATTCTAGTGTAGGACATTGTATACTTGTAAGATTGTAACTTAGCTAGTTCATTGTCCTTTATGTTGGTGCTACGGCAGTGTTCTAATAGGTTATGTCATTGAATGTACCATTTGGCTAGGACTGAATATCACAATCATCAGAGGTAGCACATAAATAACCGTAAGCACCTTTAAGTAGTGTTAGGAGTCTTTAGAAGTAAGTGATTAAAGTTCATGTCCCCTTCCAGAGTCAGGTAGATCATTAGCTAGTTGTATTGCAAGGGACAAATTTGTTCAGGAGAAAAGAGTAAAGTAATTGAGGCAAACAGCTTGCTTAGTACAGACCTTCACGCCTGAAAGGGAGTGAAGGCCTTTTTAAGGGGGGAGCTCTTACAAATATTTATACTGTTCGACCTCTCTACCTTGATTTAGTAGAAATATAAAAAAAAACAAAGAAAAGAAAGCACCAAAGCTTTCCCTGTGTAAAGCAGTTGAGGGAGGCAAGCCAGAGAGCTGGCTGTTGTGTTTCAAAACACTATCTGTTGTCAACGGATTTGAAGTTTAGTTTAGGGACATATTCAACAGGTTAGGTTTTACCAGGGCCACCTTTAGTCAGGGTATACCTTAAGCTCACTTTACTATGACCTTTGTACTGGCAAGTTTTTGTAATTTTCCAGGCTACCCGCAGGCCATTAAGTGGGAGGTGTCTTCCAAGCAAGCACCCACGCACTTTAACCCAGCTCATCAGTCCAGCGATACCCTTGAGTGAGAGCACAATTGCAGTGTGTCTCTTTCTGCCTCCTCCCTTTGTTCTTTCCCCCTCTTGTGGAACAGCCAGGGAAATTGCCTTTTTCAGTGGACCCAGGGCTTCTGATGCAATTGATCACTGCATTATCTACTCCACTGTAAGTGTGAAGATGACAATTACTCCCAGTTCCTCCCTTTAGACCTCCCCCTTATTTCCTGTTTCAAGTTTCTCTTTTAAACAGTCACTGACTAAGTAAATCCTAGTAAAACCATATCCAATTTATGAAGTCAGTTATAAGAAGTACAATTAGTGTTGCCCAGTGAGATTGTGCAAAGTATCCTCCATGGTGTTAACGTAATATCGTTGATTTAAGATACATCCCTTGCAGTCAATTAATGATAAGTGAGAGGTCCTAGAATTCGAAGTGTTATCTGGATACATCTCTTCCAGAATCGGGCATGCCTTGGAACCTGGCAATAATCTTGTATAGAGAAGGATTAGCAACAAGATACTCAAGTCCTGTGCTTGGAATTGCCTATCTGCATGTCACAAGAGTTTTTTCAGCTGCTGTGTCATCCACTAACTCATGTTGAAATATCTTGTGTGTGAAGTGGGACGAAGTTGGAGCTGTTATTAGCTCCCATACGATTTTTTATATCATTCATTTTTTTTGTTGAACTAGATGGTTGAGTAATGTGGTTTATTTAATTCATGTGTTCAAAATATATCAATATATTGAGTAATTTAGTTTCAACTGGCGACCAAATCCAATTAAATTAATAATCTGTCTTTTTTTTGGTAACTTTTAGCCTTAATTGATGGGATTACGTGTGTCTTAGGTAAAGCAAGGCTATACAAATCATAGTGATTAACAATTAAACTCATCAGCCGAATGACCCACGTAACAATATATATATAGGGTAGTACATTTAGGTAAGTGAACATCTTCACCTGTAACCATATACATATTGCATGTAAGTTTTTGTAAATACATAGTAATCTTTGTAACTGTGTGAGGTTCATGTACAATTACTCAGTATTTGGATAATTTAATCTGTAACCAGACAGCATATGTGCAAGCTTGAAATTATTCATGACTTTCATATATTTATACTATATATATATATATATATATATATATATATATATATATATATATATATATATATATATATATATATATATATATATATATATATATATATATATATATATGTATATATATATATATATATATATAGAGTATATGAGAGAGTGAGAGAGAGAGAGAGAGAGAGAGAGAGAGAGGGAGGAGAGAGACCCCATATGCTGTTTGGTATTACATGTGGTAGTTGAATTTAAAACAAATACATAACATGAACGTTAGGTGAAAAGCTGCAGAAAGGAAAAAGAAATAGAAAATACATCTTTTAAATATAAAGGATAGTTGTGGTTTCACTGGTGAGAAGGGAAAACCTTCAGAATAATAACTGGTAACATTTCCCGATTCTTTCTATATATACTTATCTGTATATTTATTCCGACTTGTTCTTGTCTCGATTCCTTTTAACCCTTTTCCTCCCATACCTCACTCTTCTATCTCCACCCCTTTCCCTAACCCACTTCTTTTTTTCCTTTTTTATACAACGGAAGGCCTTGATTAGTGAAAATTGGATCGGTGCCTGCATTTTTAGCTCTAATTCGAGGAGTTGATTAGACCTGGGACATGAGATCGAAAAAAGGGAACCTAGAGATTAAGGACTATTTTCCCTCACCAATCCCACTGGTCGGTGTTATGGAGACGGCTGGTGGGTAGGGGGTGGGGGGTTAGGAAGGGGGATTAGGGAAGCGGGGTAGCAGTGGTGAGGCTGCTGGTTGTAGAGAAAAACATCTTTTGAGGATGTTAATTATATTTGCTGTCTGGTATTCTGTTTGATGTTGATTTTGTCACGATTTTTTGCTCTTACGAGGCTATTTTCATACTCAGGTTTCAGCTTCTGTTTTCATTAGGATGAAATTATTTGATACTTGTCAACTTTTCTACATTTTTCATTATTTTTAATTTGATATTTTGTCTCATATTCCGTGCCATTTCCGAAATACGCCATCCCATCTATAGTGTACCAGAATATGATTTTTCCAATTGACGTCATAAGCCTGAACTAGACCAAGTTTAGCCTAGTTTTTTTCATTTTTTGGTCAGTTTGTACGTTATTTTTATCCTAATTTATGAAAGATGGTGAGTCAGCTTCAAAACAGGTTAATCTGAGACATCCTTTGAGTGTTGATAATAAGTCATTTTTAAGTAACATGAGAAGTTCGTGAAGGTATCCTAATTGATGTTCCTTTCGGGTGATGAAGTATGACTATTAAAGAAAACAGCTTTTATGTCGATTACTATGATTTCTAACAAAATTTTTTTATATCAATTTTTTTTTTATTTAAGGATTTGCATCACTAGAGTGGAGTTAGGTAATTCTAATGAACTACTTATTTTCTGTTCACGAAGTTATGCAGATTGTCACTTTCTTCATATTAGGCAGCGAAGCTAGATGGCTACAGAAAGTTTGAGAATGATGGCAAATGGAGGCTTTTTTTTATTTAATTGGATAGTTATTAGGTTTGTGTGTTTTTCTTCATTTTTCTTGTTTACAGGCTTTTGTCCTTTGGTTGTTGCTTGTCATGTCTCAAGCAATGTCGTATGCCAGGCAACGAAATGGAAGTTGTTGTGCACCTGTGATTGTTTGTCCGGCTACAAGAAACCTCAAGATGATTTTGATGGATTTCAGTGAAACAGAAATGGTTTATGGATCGAAGAAGCAATGGTTGTGTTTTGAGATAGATCTGGTTATTGACAGGGATCTAAGAATTTCCCTTTGGACGATAATTAAAACTGAAATATTTATGGGTCTTAATAGTATTTGTGAAAGTGTCGGCTATGGGTGAAAGAGGTTAGCACGAAAAGTTATTAATGCACTTCAATGAATTATTTTAGAGGTAGACCTTGACCCTTGAGGAGCTAAGTAAGTTTTGAACTGGGGCCGAATTCGACGATTAGCTAGTTTTTTCACTCGATCCATTAAATTTGAGTGATGGATGGGCTATTGCCCAAGGAAGATCATGTATAGCATGAGTATTAATGTTAGCACAAGAAAGCAAGACAAAAGTTCTTAATTGAATATGTAAGAAGAGTCGTATACGTTTATACACTCGAGCTGACATGAAGGCCTGTACAGTAATATATGTCAATCATATATTTCCTTATAGATTCTCGTAAACAAACAAAAAGCAAACGTATTGTGTCAGTAATAAGTAAAAAACAAGAATCATGGTCGTATTTAGTTCTTAAAGACTCTCATCAACAAACAAAAGCAAGCGAAGGTCGGCAATTGAGCGTGTGTGTGTGTGTGTGTGCGTGTGAAACATTCCATAGGGCATGCCTTGCCCTCATACCTGAGAGCATATTTCACTTGGCTAGTCTAGTTGGCAACTAACGAACAGTAGTATTTAATGACATAATTGACTCGCTAATAAGCATGGTAATGGACACTGCCAAAGTATAATAATAGTGGAACGGTTTTACTTCTAAGAAGTTTGTAAGTGAAGGGAGGAATGGGAAGTAGGAGATGGGTGGGTCGTTGCATGATGATGGGAGGGGGACGGGGAGGGCCGGAGTCTAGGGGAGGGAGGGGATTCTTTGGTATGTTTTGTAGAGAGTAAATATTAGGAGGGAGTTGAGTAGGTTGGGGGTTGGTGTTTGTTTGAGCATTATGGTTTCGGGAATGTTTTAACGAAGTTTAAGCTACTCAGTTCCTTTGAACCTTCATTCCGTTCGGTGTTATAATCACATTTTGAGAGCGGATTGGCTCGGAGTCGGTGTTATATTTATTGTGTTTTCAACTTCTTTTAAAACTGGCATAAACCCGGTCCAAGTTAAGACTGCCGTATTTAAAACCGGGTCCAAATGAAGACATAGCGAAGACGATGAAGTATGTATGTTGTAGATTGAGCTACTTCAATTTGATATGTTGATTAGCTGTTTTGGCGCTCATTTGAATCAAATAGCATGCGAGCATATCTCTTATCGTTTTATTTATGCTAGTATTTGTTTTAGAAATAACCACTAGTGAAATAATAATAATAATAATAATAATAATGTTGATTACTATGATTATTATTATTGTTTCTTTTTATCTCTGTTGGTGCATTATTAATACTACGTCTTCCAATAATTTGAACTCTTGATATGAAGTTGCAGTGGTCTTCATTATGATCATTATTTAAGTCAATACTTATATTATGGCGTTCATTCATAAGTATATTACACGTGATATCCACCTTCTATGCTTGGTATATTTTCTAACTTTTCCCTTTAGGTACTAAATTAAATTAGAGAAATTTCCTAAGGTACTCATGATAGTGATTTTGAATTGTTAAATTTTTCGTTTGATAAATAGCTACAGGTGGATGAAAGCTATGTCAAGATGACCATCTTTTTGCATTATTACGAACTAAAATATTTAAAATTCAAATTTTTCAGACTTATGGAAATTATACAACCGAGATTGCAGACCATTCAAATTATGAAAATTATTCTTGTGAGATATCAATTAGCAGTAGTTCAAAAGCTTGCAGTACCTGCTTGAGGATTTCCAAAGTATTACATACAACTTATTTTGAGATGGATATGTAACAGGTATTTTGAATGCAGGATTGTTAGAAAAGGACAGAGATCACCATTTTTGGTGCTAAGATATCGTTCAGTATTAGCCCGGCAGTTTGTTATCAGAGGGTTTCTGGATTTTTCTCTTTTTCAAAAACTGGAATTTGAAGAATCCATTCACAGCTAGCTAACATTATCGTATTAAAAAAATACCAAGTAATCTAACCGTATAAATACTTATTTCAATATATCGATGAAAACTGGAATTCTGATACAAAAAACTGGAATTGGGAAAAGATAAATCCTTTCTAACAGAGAGGAATGCTTAACCAGTCAATTAGCAAGTATCTGGAACAGCCATTGTTAGATGATACTAGAAACAGTACAAGAAAATAAAGAAATATTATTTTTCTGTAGCGATAATTAGGAAGATCCTTTATTTCTAATCAATAACAAACACGGGAAGAGGAAAGAAATATCTTATTACTGCTCGTGCCTTGTGCCTTCTTTGGGGAGATTCGAGAAATTACGTATGTTCCGTTTGAACAATATATGTATGTGCGTATATATATATATATATATATATATATATACATGCCACATACAGCATAAAATGCGTATATGCATATATATATATATACATATATATATATAACATGAAGTTGTTAAATGTTAATATCGAAATTACGCATCTCGGTATACTTTCCAGTCACTTGGCGAATTTATATAAGTACAATGAATTGAATGGGGATATTTAACCTGCTGACGGCTTCAGTTGATTTAGTTCATTGAGCCATCACATAGGTATAGCGCCTGTCGCAACACGCTACCTGCCGTGAGCGAGCAAGATTAGTTCTATTAACACTTTTCACCTCCGCCATGATAGTTCATTGCTGTTTACAGTTTGTTGGCGAAATTTTATCACACCGCGATTTACTAACATGAAGCCGCCAACGTCGTTAATATCAAAAATTCACGCTACCTCGGTATATCTCCGTTGGAGAATTGTCGCCGAAGGGGAATTTATATAAGTGATAAATGAATTGGAATCACTGGGACACGAACCCGCGACAAAGCCTATTCAGCGACTCCAGTTGACGAAACCATTGAGCCATCAAGAGAGGTATAAGTCTTTTACCGAGATGTCGCACTGTTTTACCCCGTCGTGAGCGGGAAAGTGTACTAGCCTCGACAATGACCCACCTCCGCCATGACAGTTCATTGGTACGTTTGGAACACGCAGCTCTTGTTATGAAATTTTTATCACACCGTGATTTTTATACAATCATGAAGCTACAAATGTCGCTTAATATCGAAATTCACGCTACCTCGGTATATCTCCGTTGGAGAATTGTCGCCGAAGGGGAATTTATATAAGTGATAAATGAATTGGAATCCTGGGGACACGAACCCGCGACGAAAGCCTATTCAGCGACTCCAGTTGACGAAACCATTGAGCCATCAAGAGAGGTATAAGTCTTTTGCCGAGATGTCGTACTGTTTTACCCGTCGTGAGCGGGGAAAGTGTACTAGCCTCGACAATGACCCACCTCCGCCATGACAGTTCATTGGTACGTTTGGAACACGCAGCTCTTGTTATGAAATTTTTATCACACCGTGATTTTTATACAATCATGAAGCTACAAATGTCGTTTTAATATCGAAATTCACGCTACCTCGGTATATCTCCGTTGGAGAATTGTCACCGAAGGGGAATTTATATAAGTGATAAATGAATTGGAATCTGGGGACACGAACCGCGACGAAAGCCTATTCAGCGACTCCAGTTGACGTAAACCATTGAGCCATCAAGAGAGGTATAAGTCTTTTGCCGAGATGTCGTACTGCTTTTTACCCGTCGTGAGCGAAAGTGTACTAGCCTCGACAATGACCCACCTCCGCCATGACAGTTCATTGGTACGTTTGGAACACGCAGCTCTTGTTATGAAATTTTTATCACACCGTGATTTTTATACAATCATGAAGCTACAAATGTCGAGTTTAATATCGAAATTCACGCTACCTCGGTATATCTCCGTTGGAGAATTGTCGCCGAAGGGGAATTTATATAAGTTGATAAATGAATTGGAATCGTGGGGAAAACGAACCTCAGACAAAGCCTATTCAGCGACTCCAGTGAGCGTGAAACCATTGAGCCATCAGGCAGAGGTATAAGTCTTTTGCCGAGATAAAAGTACTGCTTTTACCCGTCGTGAGCGGGAAAGTGTACTAGCCCTCGACAATGACCCACCTCCGCCATGACAGTTCATTGGCACGTTTGGAACACGCAGGCTCTTGTTATGAAATTTATCACACCGTGATTTTTATACAATCATGAAGCTACAAATGTGCATAATATCGAAATTCACGCTACTCGGTATATCTCCGTTGGAGAATTGTCGCCGGTGGGAATTTATATAAGTGATAAATGAATTGAATCGTGGGGACACGAACCCGTCGACGAAAGCCTATTCAGCGACTCCAGTTGACGAAACCATTGAGCCATCAAGAGAGGTATAAGTCTTTTGCCGAGATGTCACTTATATAAATTCCCTTCGCCTCCAACGGAGATATACCGAGGTAGCGTGGATTTCGATATTAAGCTTAAGCATTTGTAGCTTCATGATTGTATATAAATCACGGTGTGATAATAATTTCATAACAAGAGCTGCGTGTTCCAAACGTACCAATGAACTGTCATGGCGGAGGTGGGTCATTGTCGAGGCTATACACTTTCCCATCACGACGGGTAAAAAGCAGTAAATGCGAATATCTCGGCAAAAGACTTATACCTCTTGGCGGCTCAATGGTTTACGACAAATGGAGTCGCTGAATAACCGTTGCCGCGGCCTTCGTGTCCCCAGCTGACGAAACCATTGAGCCATCAAGAGTGTATATAAATTCCCCTTCCGAGATGTCACTGCTTTACCTGGAGAGCGGGGTATACCGAGGTAGCGAATGGATTCCTATTGCTTATGACATTTGTAGCTTCATGATTGTATATAAATCACGTGTGATAAAAAATTTCATAACAAGAGCTGCGTGTTCCAAACGCATCAATGAACTGTCATGGCGTGAGGTGGGTCATTGTCGAGGCTAGTACACTTTCCCGCCACGACGGGTAAAAGCAGTACGACATCTCGCAAAGACTTATACCTCTCTTGATGGCTCAATGGTTTACGCCAACTGGAGTCGCTGAATAGGTTCATCAGCGGTTCGTGTCCTCACGTATTCCAATTCATTTATCACTTATATAAATCTCTTCGCCACACCTCCAACGGAGATATACCGAGGTAGCGAATTTCGATATTGGTTTACATTTGTAGCTTCATGATTGTATATAAATCACGGTGCGGATAAAATTTCATAACAAGAGCTCGCGTGGTTCCAAACGTACCAATGAACTGTCATGGCGGAGGTGGGTCATTGTCTAGGCATTACACTTTCCCGCTTCACACGGTAAAGCAGTACGACATCTCGGCAAAAGACTTATACCTCTCTTTGATGGCTCAATGGTTTACGCCAACTGGAGTCGCTGAATAGGGTTTGCCGCTGGTTCGTCCCCACGATTCCAATTCATTTATCACTTATATAAATTCCCTTCAAGCACAATTCTCAACGGAGATATACCGAGGTAGCGTGAATTTCATATTAAGCGTCACATTTGTAGCTTTCATGATTGTATAAAAATCACGGTGTGATAATACCTCATAACAAGAGCTGGCAAGTTCCAAATGTACCAATGAACTGTCATGGCGGAGGTGGGTCATTGTCGAGGCTAGTACACTTTCCCCGCTCACGACGGGTAAAAGCAGCAGTACCATCTCGCAAAAGACTTATACCTCTTGATGGCTCAATGGTTTACGCCAACTGGAGTCGCTGAATAGGTTGGTCGCGGTTCGGTCCCACGATTCCAATTCATTTATCACTTATATAAATTCTTCACATACAATTCTCCAACGGAGGTATACCGAGGTAGCGTGAATTTCCGATATTGCCGGTACATTTGTAGCTTCACGATTGTGGCATAAAATCACGGGTGATAAAAATCATAACAAGAGCTGGCGTGGTTCCAAACGCACTAAATGAACTGTCATGGCGGAGGTGGGTCATTGTTTGGCTAGTACACTTTTCCCGCTCACGACGGGTAAAAGCAGTACTTATCTCGCAAAAGACTTATACCTCTCTTGATGGCCCAAATGGTTTACGTCAACTGGAGTCGCTGAATAGGCTTTCGTCATGGGTTCGTGGTCCCTAATGATTCCACCCATTTTATCACTTATATAAATTCCTTCGCGACAAATTCTCCAACGGAGGTATACCGAGGTAGCGAATTCGATATTGCTTACATTTGTAGCTTCATGATTGTATATAAACCACGGTGCGATAAAAATTTCATAACAAGAGCTGGCGAAACCAAACGCATCAATGAACTGTTATGGCGGAGGGGTGGGTCATTGTCGAGGTTAGTACACTTTTCCCCGCCACGACGGGTAAAAGCAGTACGACATCTCGCAAAAGACTTATACCTCTCTTGATGGCTCAATGGTTTACGTCAACTGGAGTCGCTGAATAGGCTTTCGTCATGGGTTCTTGTCCACGTGACCACCATTTATCACTTATATAAATTCTTCACGACAATTCTCCAACGGAGATATACCGAGGTAGCGTGAATTTCCTGATATTAAGCGACATTTGTAGCTTCATGATTGTATATAAATCACGTGTGATAAAAAATTTCATAACAAGAGTGTGCAGGTTCCAAACGCATTCAATGAACTGTCATGGCGGAGGTGGGTCTGTCGAGGCTAGTACACTTTCCCCGCCACGACGGGTAAAAGCAGTACGACATCTCGCAAAAGACTTATACCTCTTGATGGCTCAATGGTTTACGCCAACTGGAGTCGCGAATAGGCTTTTTGCGCGGTTCGTGTCCCCTACGATTCCAATTCATTTATCACTTATATAAATTCCTCTTCGGCGACAATTCTCCAACGGAGAGGATACTGAGGTAGCGTGGATTTCGACATTAAGCGACATTTGTAGCTTCATGATTGTATATAACCACGGTGTGATAAAAATTTCATAACAAGAGCTGCGTGTTCCAAACGCACAATGAACTGTCATGTATGGAGGTGGGTCATTGTCGGAAGCAGTACACTTTCCCCGCTCACGACGGGTAAAAGCAGTACGACATCTCGCAAAAGACTTATACCTCTCTTGATGGCTCAAATGGTTTACGCCAACTGGAGTCGCTGAACAGGCTGTCGCGGGTTCGTGTCCCCACGATTCCACCATTTATCACTTTATATAAATTCCCCTTCAAGCATAATTCTCCAAACGGAGGTATACCGAGGTAGCGGGATTTCGATATTGCTTATTTGTAGCTCATGATTGTATGCAAATCACGGTGTGATAAAAATTTCATAACAAGAGCTGCGTGGTTCCAAACGTATCAATGAACTGTCATGGCGGGAGGTGGGTCATTGTCGAGGCTAGTACACTTCCCGGCTCACGACGGGTAAAAGCAGTACGACATCTCGGCAAAAGACTTATACCTTTGATGGCTCAATGGTTTACGTCAACCGAGTCGCTGAATAGGCTTTCGTCGCGGTTCGTGGTCCCCACGATTCCACCATTTATCACTTATATAAATTCCCTTCGGCTTACAATTCTCCAACGGAGATATACCGAGGTAGCGTGAATTTCGATATTGCGACATTTGTAGCTTCATGATTGTATAAAAATCACGGTGTGATAAAAATTTACAACAAGAGCTGCGTTCCAAACGTACCAATGAACTGTTATGGCGGAGGGTCATTGCCCAGGGCTAGTACACTTCCCCGCCACGACGGGTAAAAGCAGTACGACATCTCGGCAAAAGACTTATACCCTCTCTTGATGGGCCTTCAATGGTTTACGCAACTGGAGTCGCTGAATAGGCTTCGCGCGGTTCGTGTCCCCACGATTCCAATTCATTTATCACTTATATAAATTCCCCTTCGGGCGATAAATTCTCCAACGGAGATATACTGAGGTAGCGTGGATTTCGATTATTAAGCGATACTTGTAGCTTCATGATTGTATAAAAATCACGGTGTGATAAAAAATTTCATAACAAGAGCTGCGTTCCAAACGCACTAATGAACTGTCATGGCGGAGGTGGGTCATTGTCGAGGCTAGGTACACTTTCCGCCACGACGGGTAAAAGCAGTACGACATCTCGCAAAAGACTTATACCTCTTGATGGCTCAATGGTTTTACGCCAACTGGAGTCGCTGAATAGGCTTTCGTCGCGGGTTCGTGTCCCCACGATTCCAATTCATTTATCACTTTATATAATTCCTTCAAGCATAAGTAATTTCTCCAACGGAGATATACCGAGGTAAAGTGAATTTCGATATTAAGCGACATTTGTAGCTCATGATTGTATAAAAATCACGTGTGATAAAATTTCATAACAAGAGCTGCGTATGGTTCCAAACGTACCAATGAACTGTCATGGCGGAGGGTCATTGTCGAGGCTAGGCACTTTCCCGCTCACGACGGGTAAAAGCAGTACGATATCTCGGCAAAAGACTTATACCTCTTTGATGGCTCAATGGTTTACGCAACTGAGTCGCTGAATAGGTTGTCATGTTCAGGTCCCCACGATTCCACCATTTATCACTATATAAATTCTTCGCTACAATTCTCCAACGGAGGTATACTGAGGTAAAGTGATTTCGATATTGCTTACATTTGTAGCTCATGATTGTATAAAAATCACGGTGTGATAAAAATTTCATAACAAGAGCCGGTGTTCCAAACGCACTACAATGAACTGTCATGGCGGAGGTGGGTCATTGTCGAGGGGTTAGCAATTTTCCCGCCACGACGGGTAAAAAGCAGTACGACATCTCGGCAAAAGACTTATACCTCTCGGATGGCTCAATGGTTTACGCTAACTGGAGTCGCTGAATAGGCTGTCGCGGGTTCGTCCCCCATTCCAATTCATTTATCACTTATATAAATCTCTTCAAGCGACAATTCTCCAACGGAGGTATACCGAGGTAGCGTGAATTTGGATATTAAGCGACATTTGTAGCTTCATGATTGTATAAAATCACGGTGCATAAAAATTTTATATATATATATATATATATATATATATATATATATATATATACATACAACGAAAGAGAAAAAGAGAGTGTTTTCAATTTTTCCTATGTAGCTCTCGGCTTCAGAAAGCATAGGCTTCCCAGCTTTTATATGGATGTATTTGAGAATGCTGTTGCTAGTTCTATGCTTTTCTAAAGCTTTGCTTGGATACAACTAAATATCTACTAACTAATTTACAAGGAGAAATTTATCGAACGTGGCTTAATCACTACTTCTCTAGGAAATCTAACAATGGGCCTCACGTTCGTTAGTGTTTTGTCATGAACGTAATTGTTTGGTATATATATATATATATATATATATATATATATATATATATATATATATATATATATATATATATATATATATATATATATATATATATATATATATATATATATATATATAATGTATGTATGTATTATACCAAAAGGTAATGCAATAAATGTTAATAATGTTGGGAAAGAATGGAAGGCATTTTGGTTTTTCAAAGTATTTGGTGGTAAATTTATCTGATGGGGATACGATGAGAGAAAAGGTGAGTCACAGAATAGATGAAGCCAGAAGGGTAGCCGAGAATTGTCCACTGAAGCGAAGGTGGGACTGTTTAAAGGGACTGATGACTAAACCATCATCGTTCGAGTAAACTGTAGATGTTGAAAGCGAATGAAGGAAAACAAGATCGAAGCTAATGAGACGAACTATTTGCTATGTGCCTTGTAAGAAGAAATGGTATGTATAGTAAGAAACTGGGAGATACGTAGAAATGGTAAAAAGGTGAGCGAAGGTTAGAGGATCTGTCAGAGAGTTTGAGAAGGTATACAGTAATTGACATTTGTTAGGAGTTGGATAGATGTTCTGAAAGGGGATAGTCAACGTTCTGTTGATGAGGTTCCTGTGTAAGTGTTTTGAAATGTGTAATCTAGTGGAGTATTTAGTGAATAAGAGGTTCACCCATGATTCGGCAAAATATGGTGTGGGATTAGTTAATAAAAAAATATTTTTCATAGCATTCCCTTTCAGTTTGAGAGCTGATTGTACCTACTTTTGACTTGTTCGAATGTTATTAATGGTTTTTAGAGCACAGGAGATGTCTGCTATTTTGGGAAAACACTGAATAATTTACAAATACGAAAGCATTTTATGATGCAATCAAAATAAATTCCATAAATCGTTTAATGTAAACAGATGTCAGCTATGAAAATAGCATTTGGGTAGTGCTAGATGATCTATTTTGGCGGAATATGTTGTGCATCAGTAATTTGCTTCAAAATATTTTCTATCAATATTGTTTAAAAAGTCTTCAACATGCTCTTTAGCCGACCAATTTTTTTGCCAAATGGTAAGAATTGAGCAAAATATTGAACGTCTAATATGCTGTTTATATTTCAAACCTTGCCTTCTGGTGCAACAGAGAACATTACAAAGAAAACAATGCAGATAACTTGTGTGGAAAAAAGTATTTTTATTTTGCACAACAAAGTAATTAACATCAGATTGAAAATCCTTTGTCATGAATACATTGATTTCAGTATTGTAAGTAAAACGATTTGAAATTGAATAATATGTTGCCGGCAAATTCATCCTTTGGTGCTTCACTGGAAAATAATAATATTGCTGAAATATTTCGTATAGAGAAGAAATCGTAAATAATGTGATGTTTTTAAGTAGAATATGACTTATTTACTCCTGTAGCACACTGCCATTAGATTTCTTTAATAAAGGTGATTAAGCTAGAAGACTCTCGAGTTTGGCAATAACTATAAGATATTTTCTCTAGTGAATGACCAGTAGATTGTTGCTTAACGAGATATCACGCACCTACTCCATGCTTCAGGAAGCAAAACTTTTGCTACTGGCGCAAAATTTTGTCTTTCCATGCTGTTAACCTGGTATTTACTTTTCTCTTCATAAATCCTAGGTATTTGTTTGTCATCCTACCGTGTTTCTTATCTAGAAATTTAGATAATTATATTTTTCGAAGAAACATAGATAATATAGATCTTCCAAGTGGTACAAGTCTGGTAAAGTCGATATTAAGACAATAACATTATCTATGAAGATCCATGCACTAATGTATGAAGCTAAAGATAACCTTTCTAACTGAGAACACAATGAATAGGGACAGTTAAACTCGTCTTTTTCCCAGAAGAATCCTCTAAGCCACATAGGTATTCTTGTTTAGGTTCTAGAGGTACCCCCGTAGGCAAGAAATATAAGATGTGATGGAAAGAACTTCATGATCATCAATGTAGGAGCAGGTTTACTTAGCCGAATATGGAAAATATAGTCATTGTCGTTGTTCCTGTTGGAACAGGGAGTATAGGAGAAGGTTAAGAGGCGCGAAAGTAATGTTGCTGCAGATTCTGCAATCATAATGAAAATTGCCGGTAATAACGTGCATAGACTCCACTTTGTTCATATTTTACCTGTTGAAACGTAAATGATTCAGTTGAGCTGAAGTCTACCACAAAATTAGCTACTTCAGACTACAAAGGGGTTTATAAGCAGTGTACCAAACTATTAGCACTTCCTGGATATTAAGGTCCTTGCTGTTCAATAACTCATTCACTCCACATATCTAACAGTTCCTAAGATTTCTTAAATTTACTCTTTCTTCACACCCCTGCAGTAGTTATCCACATTTCTCCCATTTTCAGTTCTTCTTACACCTTATTCTGTGCAGGCAGTTCAGCACAACAGCAGCAACCCCCCCTTTTTTTCTCTCTCTCAATGTCTATGCACTTTTCACTTCCATAAAGGAAAGTTGACCCAGCAAACCCTTCATACATTCCCTCCTTGACGTTCATAGACAGTTCAAGTTTCCTCCCAGTCTTTTATACATGTGTGATTTATTTCCTCACTACCATTATCCATTGTATTCATATTATCCATTGTATTCATATAAAGGTTGGATGAGAGAAGAAGAGGTGAGCCACAGAACAAGTGAAGCAAAGAAGATAGCAGGATGTTTTGGAAATACTAGGAAGGGGAATTAGTGTCCCAGGAAGCCTTGGTTGGAATGTAAGAGGGATTGCTTCACCACTTGACAAAAGTAAAGTGTGGTTGTTGAATGTGAATGTAAGAAAAAAATGTTGAATATACTGATAATGTGTGCACTGCATTATGTGGCATAGGATGAATTAAAGAGGTGATTAGTGTGGAGATAAACTGAAGAAGCAGTGGAAAGGTTTGTGCAGGTGAAAGGATGGATTAGAGTGCTTGGGGATGGTTCGGTCGTATGGGAAGAATGGAGGACGATAGGCTGGTGAACAGTGCAAGCATTAGGAGGTAGGTGGGTAGTGAGACTTAGAGAGTGCTGAATAATTCGAGTCGAATAGTTCGAATTTCTTACTGGATAAGAATAACCTAGTAACCAGAAATCACAAGAGGGCTTGTAAGATAGAGGTGAATGGTACAAAATGTGTAGGGTTTTTTGCCATACTGCTAATAAGCCTTTTGTGTAAATGTATGAAGCAGCTAATGTTATGGCAGACATCTGTAAGTTTTGTGATGTGGCAGTATCCAATGTCTTGTTTTCTCTAGTCACCCTCTGTTAGGGGAGATATCTTAATTAGCCAAATGGTATGAACGTCGACTGGAAGTCGTTGGTGGGTATTGTCGGGTGTTCTAGTCATTTAGGTACCAAACCATTTATCACTTATAAATCCCCTTCGGTGATATTCCCGAAGTAGCGCACATTGGATATTAAACGGTATTTGTAGCTAGCTAATGTCTGTATATAAAATGTCACGGTTATGTGATAAAATTTATATATATATATATATATATATATATATATATATATATATATATATAAATATATATATACATATATATATATATATATATATATATATATATACATACATATATATATATATATATATATATATATATATGTATATATATATGTATACATATATATATATATATATATATATATATATATATATACATATATTTATATATATATATACACATATATTTATATATATACGTATATATATGTATATATATATATATATATATATATATATATATATATATATATATATATATATATATATATATATATGGCGTGTACAATGGAACATGGGCGTGTCCTTCCCTTTTGCACATTTAACTAAATACTGGAGAAGCAGGAAAAAAAGCCATGTATTTATTTGATTTTTTTATTAAGTAATATAGGATACATTTACACCTTATAGGTTTAATCGACTCAATAATGCATTGCAGCCACTAGCAACGTTGATTGCACTTTCCTAGAATGTATTGTTACCCAGTGTTGACCAGTCTTTTGCATAAAATGTTAGCCATTATAAGCAAAATTGGCTTGTGTCGGAACCTTTGCAAAGTTCACGAAAGAACATTTTTCCCTTTTAAATGGGAGAGTTTGTCACGGTATTTCTCAGTAATTTATCCTGCGTTGGCTGTAGCATGATGGCTATTAAGAAGAATTCTTTGTCGTCTGTCGAGAACCATTTTGGTTTTTGCGTTTCTTTTTACCCTGCTCTTTTTTTACTTTGATTTCTTTCGTCAAAATTTAGTTTTCAGATACTGGACGTTCAAAATGTTTCAAAAGATGATTACCGATACTTTGGAGTAGTGACAGATTTGAACTTTTCTCATGTTTTTATCTTAAATTTTCATACTATATAAGCAAAAATTCTTGTATAATGTGACCTATGGGCAAAAAATAACTTGACGAAAATGCAGACGGATTTCATAACGATAAAGAAGAGAAATAATCTTAATTTTCTGCGATGACTCACCAAGTTCGAACAACAACCCAAGCGTGGCCAGGGTGCAGGAGCAATATAAACGTATAATCAAGGTCACCGAAAATAGATTTGTCTTTCGGTGGTCTCGGTATAATGCTGTATGAGCCGCGACCCATGAAACTTTCAGCCACCGCCCGATGGTTGCTTGCCCTATAGCGTTGCCAGACGCTCGATCATGGCTAAATTTAACCTTAAATAAAATAAAAACTACTGAGGCTATAGGGCTGCAGTTTGGTATGTTTGATGATTGGAGTGTGGATGATCAACATACAATTTGCAGCCCGCTATCCTCAGTAGTTTTTAAGATCTGAGGGCGGACAGAAAAAGTGCGGACAGACAGACAAAGCCATCTCAATAGTTTTCTTTTACAGAAAACTAAAAATGAACATAATAGTGGCAAATATTACTTGCAAAGTTACCTTGGAATCAGAGGAGAACAGAGACTCCTGTTTTTAGATTTCAGTAGAAAAGAAAGGTCGATCATTATTACCTATTTACCTACTGTGGTGTTGGCAGTTTCACAATATAATCTGTTGAAATGTAAAGTTTAATGTTTATGATATATTCTGGAAGGAAAAGGAGCATTAACTGAGCAGGTCTGAAGACCAGTGCCGAAAATAATGTTGAATAAAACAAGCCAGAAAAATAACTACGCTGAAATAGAAATGAATTTTGCCAGGAATTAAAAATAGTCAGGAGGTGACTTTCCTTTCTAAAGACAAAAAAAAGTAAATAAATAAATAAACAAATAAATAAAAACACATCCGCGAGAAAAAAACAAACCTTTGACAACATCATTTTCTGTAAAGCGGGCGAGGAATATAGCAAACACTTCCGTCCGTCAGATTTTTGTTTATTAATTCGTCTAATAATGGGTGGAAATTTTTAGATATTTAGATGATTGCTTGTTATTGTGACAGTCTTAGATGACTCAAATTTTATCATTAGTTTTTGGGAAGTCTGGGATTTTGTAAATCAAATATTTATTCCACAAAAAAGTTTTTAATATTTTCCTCTGGTGTAAACAATTAGGAAGTGTTATCAGAGGTACATTACATACGGAGTGTGCTCTGAATATACTGCTGGATGAGTTATAATATGGTCTAGTTTTGACAATTGTCTTTAGGCGGAAACTATTGAAAATTATCTTATGCACAAACTTTGGTGATTTCAGTGATATTTGCGCACGGCTTTGACCCTTCAATGTCGAAGGTAAAATTCACTGATTTTTGGCGGTTAGGATACTCTATTGTCCGTTACGTTACTATTATACTTTTCCTACTGATAAATCATAATGGCAATTTATAAAAACTACGGTTACTTTTAAAGGTCAGGAAGTTTGTTTGATGTATGAAAATATCGAATGGCGAACGAAGTGTGGGGGAGACACAGACCGTCTGCGGGGTTTTTTCCTTGCCTTTTTCTCTGTCCTCCATTTCTGTTTTGTTGAACCTTGTACTGTACCTTAGGCTGCAAATGTTTTTAAGGATGTCATTCATAATGATGCATGTTTGGAAAGATTACAGAAGTGTTATTTTTTACGCGGACCATTTGAGACTAATTGTTAGCTATTCTTGTAACTTCACTGATACTAACATTTGTTAAACAGTGAGAAAGTATTTAAGGTAATAAAAGTATTAAGGAACTGATGCCTTATTTCAAGGAGCTCCATGAAAAGTTGGAACTCGGTCATAAACTACTTAATAGACTATTCATGCTCTTGAATAATTGTATGTGCTTTTCAAAGGAAGACTTGATTTCTTTCATATAGTTAGCGACTGAATTTTGAACTGACTCAGTGCTGCAATATGTGACAATATCTAGAAAGTAGAGATATGCAGAAACGAGAAAACAAGTAAAAACTGCTGCGAAGTTTCTTTGGCTCAGTTGAGTTTTCTGTACAGCGTATAAAGCTGTATGAAACCTTCAGCCACGGCCCATGAAACTCTTAGTTGCGGCTCACGAAACTTTCAGCCACGGCCCGGTGGTGGCCTGTGTTGTTGGTACCTATAGCGGTTGCCAGACGTACGATTATGGCCGACTTTAACCTCAAATAAAATAAAAACTACTAAGGCTAGAGGGCTGCAATTTGGCATGTTTGATGATTGGAGGGTGAATGATCAACGTACCAATTTGCAGCCCTCTAGTCTCAGTAATTTTTAAGACCTAAGGGAGGACAGAAAAAGTGCGGATGGACAGACGAAGCCATCTCAGTGGTTTTCTTTTACAGAAAGCTAAAAGCAAGAGCTTTTTAAGCATCTCAGCTAATTATTGAAATTATTATTACTCAGAATTAAGTTCTCACATAATACTAATATCACCAAAGCGGACGACACAGCAAAGGGCCAGATTTATGGGTTCCTTTAGTACTTCCGGACATATGTAGGTCAGAGTATCATTTGAACTTTGTTTTCCTGCGGAAAGTTTTTATGCTAGTACCGTAATTTACATCATCTTATGTACTAATGGCGCTCATGCCTTTTTTTTTATTTACTTATAGGGATTGTACATAGATGATTCGTTTCTTTATCAATAGAAAAATTTTGTATTGTGTTTGGCAGCACAGAATAAGGTAACAATAAAATAAAAGATGCATATTTACAGGAATTGTCCTTGTCTCACTCAACCCATTTACAGAGGCGCAATGCTCATTATAATAGGGAAAGATTCGAGAGCTTTGGGTGCTCAAAAAGAGTGAAAAATAGTCGCCAACATCGCTGTTACACCAACGAGCTCGTCTCATGAATAGGGAAAACGGAGCAAGGAAAACAGGTTCTCCAAATATAAATCAAACCCGACCTGAAACCACGAAAAATCAGGGGAGAAGAATCAGGGAAGGGGGTGGGAGGTATGAGGGACTAGGCACTCTGAACCACAACCCTCGGGTTCGAGGGACCCTGGCCCCCACATGGAACATCGAGATCTCAGAGTTCCCGAGCACCCCACCCCCATCCGACCCCATTTGGAATCCACCCGTTGGAAACCGTCGTGAATCCAATATTGTGCCCGGAGATCCAACGCCATTCAGAACCACCTCCTGCCGCTGTCATGCGGCAGATGATTAATGAATCCAATTTACTTGAGGGGAGTCCGGTATATATATATATATATATATATATATATATATATATATATATATATATATATATATATATATATATATGTGTGTGTGTGTGTGTGTGTGTGTGTGTTGTGCGTGTTTGCATGCCTCTCATATGCAGCGTATAGTATAATATTTTGAGTCTTTTGTAGCTCATATCTCATTAATCAAGGAGCAGTCACACCTTCGGTTGTTGTTGTGATATTGATAATGATGAATGTGTCACGGGAGTCTGTATTTATGTGTGTGATAAGCGACGGTGTCGAGTTATCATCTAGTAAGAGGCACTTTGGGTCTAAATGATGATGAGGTGAAAGATTACGTTGGCCGGCGAAGAATAAGTGGGAGAGAGTGAGAGTGATAATATAGATATTGATGAAAGAATAATGGCCAATGGTATTGGAAAAGTGCTAGAAGATGAAGTGAAGTCATAATTTACTGGAGAAAAATGCAGGAATTTTTCTTTTTTTATAATAATTGTGCCTTGCTCATCACCTCATTCAGCGGTATTACCTTCACTTCTTTTATTCAGTATTGGATTATAAATACCCAATATCACGCATTCTCACAAAAGCATGTCTCAAAATGCGATGGCGTTTTATCCCATCTGTTTTAGAAGGTACAAAAGAAAAATGATTGATGTTTGTATTTTGCTTCAGTCACAATGAGTTACAGTGAATACCTCCTGTGGTAATATTGTACAGCCCCCTCTCTTTATGTTCTCTATGATAAAGTGTTTTGAAGATTCAATTTTGCTTGATGTTGAAGGATTCTGACCCATTATAGGGCACGTACAATCCCTTTTGTTTATATTTGTTGAAACAGGTATGGTATTAGCATTAAGATAATAGTGATCTATTGTTTTGTGGCTCCAGGTATTTCATTATTCATGTTTTATACAGGGTTAAAAGTCCGATTTTCCTTCATCTACAGCTAAGCAATGTCCGGGATGCCCCGCAGACGCATATTCCGTCCGCGGGATCCATGTGATAGGGACGATAGGGATATCACATGTAGATTAGCTATTGTGTGTGGCGTGCATTTGTGTGTGTGTGTGTGTGTGTGAGAGAGAGAGAGAGAGAGAGAGAGAGAGAGAGAGAGAGGAGAAGCATAGTAGGTGACTGAAACAGAAATTTCTGTAGCCTACAACAGAGAGAGAGAGAGAGAGAGAGAGAGAGAGAGAGAGAGAGAGAGAGAGAGAGAGAGAGAGAGGGAGAGGAGAAGCATAGTAGGTGACTGAAACAGAAATTTCTGTAGCCTACAACTGTATAAGTTCAAATCGTTTTGGATGGATCATGGATTTGAGTATATTGCTCTTGCCATACAACATATTTCTAATAGACGTAAAATTACAGTATTAAAATGAACGCCAATGTAGATAAAGACAACTTTTGCATGTCAACTCATTCGGATGCTTACATGTACCACCTTCTGGAAATATCCATGGAATCCATAGAAAGTCCTTCGAATCTGTACATAGATATGAAGTGAGAATGATATTGATATTTGATGAACAGTGTGTGCAATGCATGAGATTGTGTTTTTGAAACTACATGCAGAGGAAATGTTTTTTTGTATACAGTTGTATTAGATTATAAGCTCATGCGTTACTTAATTATTCCCGAAACTATCGAACCAAATTTTTTTGTGATCTGTATGATTTTATATGTCTTTTAGCAATTAAAATGAGAGTAAGTCTTTATTTATAGTTTACCATTAAACTTACAGATTGACAGGTATGGGAGAGATAGTATGTGTGCTGTTAGTTTCGTTTGATGTGCTGTCTGTTTAAGGTATGCCAGACAGGTTTATGATATATAATTATTTTAAAATTAACTTACAACCAAATCAATCCAAATCAGATTTGTGACTTTAGTTAGCGGAGGTGTTAAATCTGATTGTATCTGCCGAGTACTGCATTACTGTAAAATATGATTTTGTACTTTTATTTACATTTTGTATACAGCCAATCAGTATTCAATACATTGATTTTCCAGTGAACCATGCAATTTATAATTTTACGGTTAAGTCAATGGTCAGTCAGGAATCGTATGTTAAACCTTTTATAAGTATATAATCAGATGGAACACCTCGGCTACCGCGGCTCCCTAAAGTCACAGTAGACTGCTCCTCATCAAATCTGGTTTGGATCAACTTGAATGTAAGTTAGTTTTAAATAATAATGTGTTATAAACCTGTTTCGCATACTTCAAACAAACAGCACATCAAATGAAGCTAAGAGCACACATATACTATCTCTCATACCTGTCAACCTATAAGGTTATCGGTAAACTATAAATATTAAAGACTACTCTTATTTCAATGGCAGACATGTACTGTACATCAAATCCTACAGATTATATATATATATATATATATATATATATATATATATATATATATATATATATATATATATATATATATATATGTGTGAATGTTTCCATATTTGTTTGGATTCTATAGAAACCCAGACCACTTGACAGACCCAGACAAAATTTTGCATGCGGCCTCTATGTCACCCCAGAAAGGTTTATAACTCAAAATCAAACCCATACCCCGTGACAGACATACAAACACAGACAAAACCAATGAAATTTTCCTTTTTATGTCACCTTTTCCTTCAGCTTTCTGGGTTAATTCTCATTATTCACCTGACACTCCACCTTTTTTTCTAGGTGCTGTCAGACATTTGATTTCATTAAACTCCTCCCACTGCAAACCCTATAATCAGTTTAGTGCATCCAAAAAATTCAACAGATGTGTTTGACTGGATTAGACTTACTTTCATTCAGTCATGAAGCAATGTAATTCAAAGTATAACTTCTACCACCACACCAGTCAGACCTTAAGTTCTCGCCATGAAAAAAATGTAGTAACAGACCAAATGCTTGTGACAGGCTTACCCCCCTCATTAAAAAACTACTCTCGTGGAAATTACCAAATCTTTTTCAGTGTTCATCTAAAGCCAAACGTATCTTAATCATACCCTGGCAATAAAACACAAATTTCTAAGTATTTTGTGGTATTACCTTCATCATATCTAAGGACTTAATCCACGAAAAACTAATTCATCACCATCCGCACATGCGTATTAGTACACCAAATGATTATGTGAAAGATCTATCCCCTCATTAAAAATTAATCGCGACGAAATTACCATATTTTTTCGGTGTTCATCTTAAGCCAAACGCATCTTAATTAAACACGGCCAATAAAAATTCCTAAGTACCTTGAGGTATTACCATCATCATATCTCGAACGAATCTCCTTCGATTTGTTGTGCGGTGAATTTCACATAATTGATAAAAAGTCCACCTACTGTTGAAAGGGAGACAGACCTTTTAAGCCAAACGTATCTTAATTATACCTTGCCAATAAAATACAAATTCATAAGTACCTTGAGGGGTTACCATCGTCATATCTTAGTACTTAATCCACTAAAAAATCACCATTTATCGACAATTTCTATATTAGACTGTTCAGACTTCGGCCTATACTTTCCTCTCAGAAACACCAAAGGAAACTGAAACGCGTTCGTTAACATGCACAATTTCCCCCATCCCCTCCTCTTCCCTCTTCCCTTCTTTTCCCCCTCCCCCGTCCCTCCCCTACCCCTATCCATTCCTCCTCCCTTCTTCTCCCCCTTCCCTCCCCTCCCATTCACCCTCCCATCCCCCTCCCCTCCCCTCCACCTTCCCCTTCCGCTCTCCCTACATTTAACGGACCTACCTGCAGGTTGTTATTCAGATATTTTCCAGGCAGCGCCGGGTTGTTCAGCAACTATATATATATATATATATATATATATATATATATATATATATATATATATATATATATATATATATATACACACACATATATATATATATATATATATATATATATATATATATATATATATATATATATATATATATATATATATATATGACAGCTATGAACGATCATGAAATTCCAAGAGGTGAATAACAATTTTATTTGAAAAGATAGAAATGCTGCTGACAAAATTCTAGTCTCATGAGGGAGGGCTGTGACCTTATCTTTGATTCAACAATTAGATGATAACTGTTTTTATTCTTTTCATAACGATACCAAAAGTTTTCTTTTATAATAATAATAATAATAATAATAATAATACTTTTATGTATGTGCGACTATTGTGTTCAATGCACACTGAAATATCGTTACCATACACTTCCACAAATTTAGTGTATTAGAATGCAAAACCAACACTTGAAGGAAATCGTTGTCACCTGCCTACTAGGCAAACCCATCAATAATTCTAGATCGAACGACCCTCAAATCTTGCGGGTTTTCACCACCACCAATTGTAATAATAATAACTTGAAAAATTTGTTCATCCCTGTGTACTTTATCTTTTCGTTCTTTTTATACTGCTTCCCTGCTATTGAATGGCAGTTATGCACAGTCTCAAAATATTCTTGGTCTATGTTATAGAGTATTATTTTGTTCTACGCAGTTTTCGGTATCGTAAAAGCGTTTTCATTATTAATTAAAAATAAACTGCTTATATCTACGAAAGATAAGTACGTTTATACCAGTTAATTGTACTGAGATTTATAAATGTTATACAATAAGAAAGAGAGGGAGAGCGCGCTCTCAGTGCAGTCTACAATGATTACTTCTAATGGAACGGAGAGAAAAAAAATAAAAAGAGATATTAAAATCGGATTACAAATGAACTCTCCTAATCCTCCTTGGTACAAAACTAAGAATATTATGTCTATTTTATAAAGATCATAGATACCGTGTTTGCTCAAATGGCTTTTCTTTCTTTGTAAAGAACTGAGAAGGAAATAAGTAAACGGAACTCTGTTTTCTTCGTTGTCCGTCATTCTTTTAATGCAATAGAATCATTAGACACTTTTTTCAAGTACAAAAGTTTTTTAGAGCTTTGTATTTCCAGATGACACGAGTTCACGAGTTGTGATCTTGTCATCACTGCAGGGTTACTCGAGAAAAGTAGTTCCTCATTGGACGGGTTGGTATCGTTCTCGGCTAGCACCCTGCTGGGCCCTTGTTCGATTCTCCGACCAGCCAATGAAGAATTAGAGAAATTTATTTCTGGTGATGGAAATACATTTCTCGTTATAATGTGGTTCGGATTCCACAATAAACTGTAGGTAACCAATTGGTTCTTAGCCACCTAAAATAAATCTAATCCTTCGGGCCAGCCCTAGGAGAGCTGTTAATCAGCTCAGTGGTCTGGTTAAACTAAGGTATACTTTTTTTTCGAGAAAAGTAACTCTCTCTCTCTCTCTCTCTCTCTCTCTCTCTCTCTCTCTCTCTCTCTCTATATATATATATATATATATATATATATATATATATATATATATATATATATATATATATATATATATATATATATATATATATATATATATATATATATATATATATATATATATATGTGTGTGTGTGTGTGTGTGTATACATACATATGTATACATATATATATATATATAATCATGAAGCTACAAATGTCGCTTAATATCAAAGACTTGGCAGTATCCGTCCATTTATCACTTATAAATTCCCCTTCGGCAATAATTTCCCATTGGGGATATTTCCGAGGCAGCGTAGATTTGATATTGAACGACATTTGTAGCTTCATGATTGTATATCAATCACGGTGTGATAAAAAAAGTCATATATATATATGTGTGTGTGTAAACACTGAGCCTTTTCTCCTAATAGGAGGTGACTCCATAAATAAAGAAAAGAGGACAGTGGTTGCTCCTGCATTCCTACTTTAACTGCTTAATCGTGGCTGGGAATCAAGAGTGGGATCCTGTTTAAGAAAGCTTATCATCAGCACTGTAATATTTACTTATATTTGGAATGGCTATCTATCTAGTACTTTTAAGTATGCCTCACCTCCTGTCTCTTAACACTTCCGAATCAGATAGTTTTCTCTAACCTATCGTTCTGCATTTTTCCAACTTAACCTTACCAATGTTTGCCACCTCGCAAAAGATTATTGTACTAGAAGTCTGGATGAAAATGTATTTTTCGTACCACTGAGTATTTCAAAATATATTGATGCGTTTCCTCGATTGCAATAATGTCATTTTTTTATAGCAATAACCAGCCCAGTGACTTTAGGCGGATTCACTTTGTGTAACAGCCATTTCATGAACATTAATGTTTTGAGGTTACTATCACTTTACTTATTGTATAGTTTTGATAGAGAGATGCGGCAGTTCAGACATCACATTGAGAACCTTAAAAGAGGGTACAATTATCTAGAGCATAGTGACAGACTTTAGTCAAATCATATCTGCATGTTTTATGAGGCTAAAATTAAGGAAAATCTAGGTTGCTTGATCATTCACATTCTTCAGTCACAAATATATTTGATCATTACCATTCTGCAATAGATAACATTCTTTCGTCACTAATTAATTAGTTCCTCAATGGTAATACACAACATTTCAAATATCTCCATCCTCATTACCGGAATTGAAAATCAATGCAATTTGAAGCATTTTCTAGAATATGGCTTTGAAGACCCATTCATTTTTGTTAACATTATATCATTCAAATGGCTCTGCATTTGAACGAGTTCCAGTATCCTTCTTAATCAGACTCATTTGTGATATCTTTTCTCTACATCCGCTGCAGAATAAGGTAAAACAATTAGAGACAGCATAGATTCACTGACGTGAGGAAACGATGAGGATTTTCCATCATAATGTAGCGTCTTAAATTTTTACTAGATTTACAGGACCAGGAGTTATTTTGACATTTTTAAAGTAAAAATATGAAATTTTCCATTTTTCATTTGCAGTATCCTGTAATGACTCAGGAATAAGGTTACGTGGAATATACATAATAATTCTGTAAAATCTGTGTTTACCTCCCGAGTTCCAATATCAAGATCAAGTGTAACAACACGAGGCAATATTCTGCTGAGTCAAATGAATCTCCCTTTAATTCGAGCAGTTAATTCAGTGTAAGAATCGAACTTGGAGACCAGAACTAGAAAAGCTTATAATTTCCGCTCCCATTGTATCATTTGTTGCATATTAATAACAGATATTCGTTGAATATCTGTTACTAATTCAAATTTATCAGGATCCTGAGCGCTTACTGAAAATATGTGTTGAAGTTTAAGCACACCTCTTCCAGTGATTTGAAAATAATCGATCTTTATTTTATAAAATAAGCGATTTTCTCGTATGTGTAGTATATCTGAACACTTTGAAACTCCCTTTTCATTTTAATTGCAAAAAACGGGATAGAATATGATTTAGGAATTCATATTATACCTTATAAGTGGATCAGTTAGTGTTGCATGAATTATCTAAGAAGAATCTAAAAAGTCTCCCAAAGCGCTTTGAAAATACAGAACAGTAGCACTGTATTGCTAAAAGGTTTTACCATCGCCATATAGTGACCAAGTTAAACCACGTTGTAAGATTTTATGTGGCTCTGTTAGCGAATTCTGTAGACTCCTTATTATCATCAAATATTTTGAGCTATGGCAATTTCAAAACGCTTTGGTCCTTGCATTCACCTGCATCAACCTTTTCACAACATTTCCCAGATTCTTTACAGTTAATTATCTCTACACAAGGCAAGAAGGTCATCTTAAACAGCTGCAGCCTTTTTTCTTTCATTCGCTCTCAATATTCACACTTCTCCATAAAGAGGAGTTGACTTCTAAATGGACTCCAAGTCTTCCCCAATCGTTTCCATACGCCGTGCTGTCTTTCTTGCTACCAATGTTCGGTGACTTGATTATACTGAATCAATTCTAAAATTCTATGGTCGACATTAGAAGAGTCAGATTTATGATTCCAAATAAAATAACTGCTGATTGATTGATTATATATATATATATATATATATATATATATATATATATATATATATATATATATATATATATATATATATATATAAATATATATACTCAAAGTAAAATTTACCAAAATCTGACCATTACATGCCATTTAGGGGGTACTTTGGTTTCAAGAAACGCACCACATGATCAATAGAAAATAAAAGATTCAACATCTGGTTTTCTCCATAAGAAAATATGGCTGATCTAATAAGCTGGGAATATGAAGTATGAAAATTATGAACCTAATATTATACATCAATAACTGTGTTATCAGGAAACATATCTTTAATATTTATCTTTACTTTTGGGAGATATGGCACTCAAGATACACCAGTATTTGTTTGTAGTATTAATCCTGACAAAATTTATGACTAACCAGCTACACTTACTTAAACTGGCGAAACATTTCCTTGCAGTAAGTGATTAGAGTGAAATCTTTTTTATATATTTAAGTTTCCTATAAATTACCCGCGTATCATCAAATTTATTTTAGATAATTTAGCGTTAGCTTTCCAGAAAAGAAACGATAAAGAAATTACAGATTGGAGCATTGTTAATGAAGATGTTTATGTTAGAAAATTCACCGTAATGGTTCAAATTAATACTCCTTTTCAATATCAGTAACGAGTCACAAGTTTGTTCCTTGGCTTGCCTGTTAAGGATTTTGATATGTGCTGCTGACTTTAAATAATGCTACAAGACCATTCACAAAACATTCGCTCTTCCTCGCATTGTTTAGGCAAGCTGTTACTTTTCGCAACTGAATTATCTTGAGTCAAAAAGGTAACTATACTGGTTTTCGTGTTTTGTCGTTTCATGTACTGAATTTCGAGAGCGGGAAAAAAATTACAAGGCGTAAAAGTCTTGGCTTGAATTATATAAACAAGCTTGAACACACACACACACACACACATTATTATATATATATATACAGTATATATATATATATATATATATATATATATATATATATATATAAATATAAATATATATATATATATATATATATATATATATATATATATATATATATATATGTGTGTATTTATTGTTATATTCTGTGTGGCATTCTTGGATGTATGGAAATGAGTATTTTAATTAAGTGCCTTGAAAGCCAACACAAAGCACTCAGAATGTAAGTGATAAATGGGATGAATAAATTGACTTACCTTGATATCATAATTAAGTAAACAGAGAATTGGAGGTCTCCATGGGGGAAAATTAACCCGTTATTTACTTTAAATTGAATTTATTTGCAAATAAAGCAATCAGGAAATTAATATGAAAGGACTGACAGAGCAGCAAGCAAGCACATACAATGTGCAATAAAATTAGACGATGCATAGCAAATTGCTGAATCTAAAAAGGCTATGTCCCTGAAATAGTTTAGCATGCAAATGACTGTGAAGGTTGCTACTGGTTAAATGATTTTACTGTTAAAGCAACTGGAGTTATCAAGGGGGGGACCGTTTAGTGCCCCAGACCGCTAATCAGAAGATTCTTCTTGCACGTGGCAGGATGACAGTTAAACGTCTATGCTAGGTTTTGTTCTCTAGGCAGGGAAACAGACTGTCCGAGGTGCTGGATAGCAGGTTCTGGAAGAGAATTCCAGGTTAGCATTCAAAACCCAAAGAGTTTGAGTATTGGATAGTTTCATCATAAGGTTATTATCAGGGTTAGCACTACAAGATTGCCTAGGGTGTTAGATGTTAGTCTACTTGGGCAGAGTTCACGCAGGCTACCTTCTCTGGGTCGGTGCCAGGATCACTCTGAAATGGAAACGGCACTGTGCTAATGGGACACAAGTGCCAAGGAGAGTGTGTGGCTCTTATTGGTTAGTTGGATCTCTTCCGCCCCTTCTTCTTCTTCAGGTTCCTCCAAGGTCTGGCTACGCCATTCCTAGGAGGTGATGAGGGCACTGACTCTGGGGAAAGGCCAGAAGTGCCGTCAGGAGCAGGATCAGAGGTAGCCCTAGTAGCTACGGGCCAGCTCCCTACTTCGGCTGCTGAGACAACCCTCGTGAGGGTAGAACCAACTTCTGCGTCCCAGCCGGACAGTTCCTGGTTGACCAGAGGTGTAACATTAAGGTCTATCAGAGATTCATCCATGGCAGATGAAAGTGATTGAGAAGAAGAAATTTCAGGGGTTGGAGGCTCACAATTTGCAATGATTAGTTCAGTGAGGTTTGGAGGATCCGTGACATGATTTGGATCCGGCACTGGCACTAACTCTGGGACAGGCACTGAGATTAAGGTTAGTGGAGGCGCTACGTCTGAGATGGGCGGAGCTTGGCAATGCTCAGGGCTCTTAAGTGGCACTGATAGAGAATTGGAGTCAGGCATGGCTGACAAGGGACCTGGAAGTGGAAAACCCCCTGGTTTACCTGAGGTCATGGGAGACAGAGATTCCTGTCTTGGGTGGAGGGCAGAGCCTCTTGAAATGGTTCTGGGTGTGGTGTCCGCTGCATTCTGCTTGCTAGGGCATCTCGCCCAATTTGCTGAGTGCCCCATTATATTACAGGTCTTGCAGCAGTACCTGGTGATGTCCCTTCGTGGTAAGGGAGGAAACTTTGTGTGGCCGTCCTTTTGTGAGGATCGAGGACTTGGCCTGGAGTTGCATGGAGAGTGCTCCTTCCTTCGAACACCTTGGTGAGCGGAGGGTAAGGCTGATGGTGGCACCCCTGTCATGGTGGCGGTGTCCTGGTCAGGTGGTTTTGGAGTGGCCTCCCTGGTGGAGGTAGATAGGCAACAGAGTGGCAGTGGGGAAGGACATCCCCAGAGGAGGTCTCTCCCAACAGGAACTCCACACCGTACCTGATTTTATTCACCACCCCAAGGCAGTGAGGTTGCGTGCCCCAGGGGGTGGTTACCTGAAGTTCAATTGTGGGAATGGTCCTGGTTTGCTCCTCTATCCAAGTCATTGTCCACCTGATCTTTTCGTCAACAGTGGCACTGGCTGGCACTTAGGCCCAGTCAATCAGGGTAATATCTGAGCCAGTGTCTACTGTAGCTGGCAGGTTCACTAATAAGCTAGAGCCATCCAGGGGTGCCACTGAGGCGGACTGAGTCCAGACCTGCTCAGGATGAGGCATATTTGGCAGCACAGCCATGGAGGTCATGGCACTAATCAGGTTAAGTTGCTTGTTAGAAGGAATATGCTTTGGGCAGCCAGGATATCCAGCAGTATAGTCCCCTGAAGTTCCACAGTCTCAGCAGGGCCCCTTGGAATGGGCTGATTTTCCTATGGTGACTGTTGGGGGAGAAGATCGAGTAGACTTGGAGAGAGAGGAGTTGTGGTTGTTGGTATTGGGCTGCCTATTGTGGCCCAACTTGTAGCGGCAATCAGATTCAGCATGCCCCACCTTCTTACAGTGGGTGCAAGTAGGCTTGCTAGGCAGTCCGTTCTTCAGGCGAGTCGAGCCTGAGAGGTACTCGTATGGCACTATGTTGTGGTGAGACATGCTGTGGGACTGATTATACATTTCCCAGGAATCGACCATATGGCAGGCTTCCATAAGTGTGGTGGGCTGCTTGTCACTGAGATACATAGCAAGGGGACCCGTCACACATTGGAAAAGATCCTCCAGCATGGCCTGATTGAATAAGTCCTCAAAGGTATTGCATGACAGGGAGTCAAACCAGCGGGTACCAGATTGGGTCTTGTGACAGGCCCATTTGGTCCAGGACCAGCCGACTTCCTTGGCAAGACCTCGGAACAGTTGTCTCCATTTCTCCGGGGTTATTTCATAGGCTTTTGTGATGACCCTATGCACTTCAAGCATGTCGCCTCTTTGACTCTTCTCCAGTGAACGGAGGGTTGCCTTAGCTTTTCCTTCCATGTGCTTAGTAAGCACTAAGGTGCTGTCTGTCTCAGTGGTGTTGTAATTTTCAAAGAGAGCCTCTATCTCCTCCAACCATGCTTCCGGCTCTTCATCAGTCCACTTGGGGACTAGGGAATTAATGCTTGAAAGCGGAGCATTGGTTGCAGCAGGTATGGGGTTGGAGGCTTGTTGGATCGCCATAGTTTCAGCACTTTCCTTTTGAGCCTTCTCCAGCTCGAGCTCCTTTTCCTTAAGAGCCAGCTCGCTTGCCTTGAGAGCTTGCTCACTCTCCTTGAGGGCTAATACATGCTGCCTCCTCTGTTCCTCTCTTTCTTCTTCATACCTCCTCTGTTCGGCTTCATAATTCCCCCGTTCCAGTCTTTCTTCCTTCTCTTGCTTGGCCAAGTCATCCAGCTGTTCCTTGGCCCACTTGGTGAGGTCTGATCCCATGAGACCTGCCTCCTTCCCCAGATCCATGAAGGCTTTGTAATTGTCTGCTGCCATGTTTCTGGTGGGTAACAGTGCCTAACTAGGTTGACTGGACATGCTTGGGGAAATGGTCTGTGACAGTGGGGAAGTGTCCCATGATTTGGTGGCACTTCAGTGGTGTGGCACCTTTTCAATAAGGTGGCACTGTGGTAGAGTGTGCCATGCGGAAGATCACACTGATGGAGTGATCCTAAAGGAATAATGATCCTTGTGGGCGGATATGTTTGTAAAGTGGAAGTGATCCTGAAGGAGCTAAGGTCCTTATGGGCGGATACACTGTCGTTGGCACTCTGCCTGAGGCAGAATGTGAGTAGGGAGTAAGAGGGAAAGTGGAAAGGTAAGCCCTTCAGTAACTTAAGTCATTGGCAGCGCCTCAGATTAGTGGCACTGTGGAAGGGAAACCCTTGGGCTTGCACTCATGGGTGGCTAGTTCTAAGAACTAGTGATTGCTTTCTGGCATAAGGAAAGAAAGCCTTCTTCCTGACATGAGGAAAGGAAGGTTATGGGGTTTGCACTCAATATGCAATTTGGTGTTTATGATATGCAAGTCTTGGATAATGGACCCCACTCGTGCATGACAGTCGATAACTGTTATTAAATATTAAATGGTTGTACGTACGCTCTATGAAACGCATGAAAGTTCACTCCGTGGGCTGAAGCACCTGTGAAAATAGAGATGGGAGACAATTGAATGAACACGGGCGCGTTTATAAATTCATGCACTATGTATGAATGAGTGAAAGGAAGAATTGAATGGGGATCTTCAAAGATCAAAGGTTGGCGTAAAAAATGAAAAGAGAAAAAATATTGTACTTGGCTTTATGAATTAGTGGGTTTTTTCCAATACTCATTTATTTAAATCTCTCTCTCTCTCTCTCTCTCTCTCTCTCTCTCTCTCTCTCTCTCTTTGAGAGCGTATTTGTAATGGAACGCATTTGTGGCGTGATTTAATGTTCTCTCATTTTTTATAATAAATTACTTTATGCAAAATTATGCTAAGTTACTTTTTTTTTCTAAAAAGGTACTTTTGGTATTTACGTAATTTAATGGTTAGCTCCCATCATGACAAGATATATGGTGGAAAGGGTTTTCAAATTATTATCAAGATTATCAAGATATTACGTTAGGGTTTACGTTAGGGGGCAAAAAGAAATGAATTTCGTTCAGCGAGTGAATGATAAGAAGTGGAACTGGGTGCACGTGAGAGAGAAACAGCTGATGGCTACTGGTTGTTGTCGATCGAGTGATATAACAGTGATGATTTAAAATTAAAAAAAAAGAACACTCAGGTTTTCTGACTGAATTATGGGTGCTGATATGCAAAATCGAATTATTTAACTTACACATCAGTAATGCCTTTACTTTACTTAAAACATGAAATGTAAACTTGAACTGGATATGACGGTTTTTGAATTGTGGAAGGGGGCTAGGGAAGGCGCATGCACCGAGCTGGTGCAATGCCAACTGCTAGAAGTCGTTATGTGTATTTTAACAACACGAATTTTCGAACTACGCTTCACAATACAGAAATTGTACACTTTCTCTGCTGTAACTGTTTTCGAACAACACTCTTAGCTAATCGTTCCCTGCTAACACATGCAATAAATCCCTGGCAACGCGCTTACTAATTCCTAACGATCAGTCTTCTGGCAAGACAGCATAGCTGCTATTCTTCTTATGACGTGAAATTTCGTGAGCAGTTTTTCTGCATTGCTAACTTAGAACTTTTTTGCGCTCTCGCCTTTATGTTGTATGAATATTCTAACAAAGAGATTTGCTGCTAATCTCTTCTTTTTTTTTCTAAGCACTTTTCCCTATCTGTTCCTAACGTATCCTTAATTTTACAGCAATTATAATAATAACCCTTACCTTGTTATCCTTTAAGAGGTGCAAAAGAAACGAGCAGGATAAAGTTACAGCTTCTTTATTGGTGACCCAGGCGGTTTATATAGTGGCAGACTGACGTCACGCCGCGGAATACAATGAGAACAAGGGTGACCTGAGGTTGATAATAATTAACAATAAACACAGTGAACGAATACACTTTGAGTTATAGAAATGGACAGAAATTGAGTTGAATACAATCTGATACCTGAGAAAGAGGAATAGATGATATACAAAGTGGGACAGGTAAATAATTATATACATAGTTTAAATGATTGGATCTACGTGACCCGCCAATCCAGGTGCGGCGAATCATAGAGGCAAAGAAAACGGGTTGTCACCATAGAAAACCCGCTCAGCGGGGACTTTACAAATACTCCCCCCTCAAGATGTGGGTAATGTCTGATTAGTCGGGCGATCTGCAAACTGAAGGTGCCGGCTACTGAAGACAGAGGGGAGCACACTGTGCGTGGGGCGGCTGGCTGCGGGTGGGGGGAAGCTTCGGGCAGCCATGTGTCCACTTTATCGGGGCCTGGCTGCGCATGACTGTCCAGGTGGAGGTGCAGTGTGGTGACATCTGTGTCCTCCTCCAGGAGGGCAGGCCTGATGCAGTCTACCGACACCCAGTCATTCTTCCCATGAAGGGCAAGCAGGAACGCCTTGTTATTCCTTTCCAGCATATGGAAGGGCCCCCTGTAGGGCCTGGTCAGTGGAGGGCGGACGGCGTCATCCCTGACGAAGACGTGGGTGTTGGAGGACAAGCTGGACAGCATGAAGGTGACCAACCTGTCGGTATATGTCCTCTTACAGGGGGCGAACTTGCCGACTATGTTGCGAAGCCTCTGGACAGATGGGTTGTGGCGGTCCTCTGTGACTTATAGCCTGGGGCTACGAGGGGGCTTGCCGAGGTTTTCAGCTGCGGACGGGTTGCCCTTCGGCCCTGGGGCAGTTCTCAGCCTGAGAGGACCCACGGCAGCTGGTATTTCCAATCCTCAGCAGTGCAGTGGGGCATGAGGGACGCCTTCAGGGACCTGTGAAAACGCTCGACCAAGCCGTTGGCTGCGGCGCGTTGGCGGTGGTAAATGAGCTGTCCTCAGCAGCCGTGCTGGGGGGACCAATTTTCGGACAGGAAGAATATATATATCGGTTTAATTTTATATCAGGGGCCAGGCGCTGGATCCAACTGGAATTGGGGCCCTCAGCGCACAGAAATTGGCAGTGGCTTCTTGCTATTTTGCTTCAATCAACCTGTTGAGCGCGACCACTGTCAGGAATATCTGTACACCATCTTGGCGGAAGGCCCGTTCGATGCCGATGTGAACATGGCAACCGCTGGAAGAAGTTATGAAACTTTGCCTACCCCAGACTGCGGTGTGACGACCCACTTGCTGGTTTGGCACTGCAGGCACTGAATCGCCCAGGTCCTCGCATCCTTCTGCACTCTGTCCGATGAACTTCTCTGACAGCAGCTGGGCAAACTCGTCCTGCTGGAGGTGGGACAGCCATGGATGATAATACCTGGCGTTGTTAAGGCGGACACCAGTTGGCGGGGCTGGCCGGTACTGACGTCGCCAAGGAGATTTGGACCCCGGGACAGAAACATCCTCCCACTTCAAGGACGTAATCACGGTGCGGAGGCTGAATCTCTGGGTCGGCAGCCTGCTCCTGCGTGAATTCGCTCAGGAATTGATCTGCTGCAATCGCGTAAAAATCCTGGAGGCGTCTGCCAATGGAGTTCTTCTTGCTGGGGAGGTATTTGACTGAGCAGGTGAACTCCGACATGGAAAGGACAAAGACGCTGTTGCCTGGAAGACCATAGATAAAACTTTATGTGGACCAGCGGCTACCTGGTCCGTAGATTTTTGATGGCAAGCCCTCTCAGGAATGTTCAAACTAGAAGTGCCGGACTGCCCGGTATACCGCGCAGAGTTCCCTGTCAAGGTGTATAGCGGGCTCCTGCGGGTTGAACTTTGCTGAAGAGGGCGAGAGATGTGGCTGGGTAGCGCCGTCGACAACCTGCTCCGACCGGCTCACATGCACGCTGCTGGCGTCCGTCAGCTGGAGGGGGGTGGGGTCCTGCTGGGCAAGCGGTTGCGCTACGGGACGGCCTTCGTCCCGAGAAGGCCTGCTGGCTGGGTCCCCACGCTAAGGATTTTGCTGGCCTCTCAGGTTTCTGATCAAAGGGGCCATGGTGTGTGCGGGATCCAGGGGATGAACTCTCCTGTAGTAGTTCACCATCCCGAGGAACTCCTGGACCAGCCTTGATGGAGGTGGACGGGGTTGTGCGGAGCCGCAACCTTAGATAGCGGGCGGACACCATCCGGGGATATCTCGTGGCCCAGGAAGTCAGCTTTCTGGGTCTTACCTGAAGGTGCACTTGTGAACTCTTGGATATGGGCCGTTCTTCTGCAGGCACTGCAGGACTGCCTGGATGTGCCTCTGGTGCTCTTTGTGGGACCTGGAAAATATAAGGATACCATCCACGTAGCAGACGCAGAACTTCAGGTCCCCAGGATGCTGTCCATGAGCCGCTGGAAGGTTCCCTGAGTTCCTCAGGCTGAAAGGTGGAGAAGGCGAAGATTTAGGACCCGAAAGGTATGATGATGGCTGTTTTGGAACATCCTCTGGCGCAACTGGTACCTGAAAATAAGATTTCAAAAAGATCTAATTTAGAAAATATTTTGGCCCCATGGAAGGTGGGCGTGAGATCCTGCATGTTCAGGGGGTAATGGTTGGGTTCCGTTGCGAGGTTGAGCCGCCTGTAGTCACCGCAGGGTCTCCAGGAGCTGTCCGGTTTCTGCACCATGTGGGAGGGGAGGCCCACTGGGCTGGAGGCCTTCTGCATATTCCCATCCGCTCCATTTCGCGACGTTCTTGGCCTCCTGAAGGCGCCGAGGAAAGCCTCAGAACCTTGCATGTGTAGGGAGCCCTTTGTTTTTTATGTGGTGGTAGATGCCATGTTTATTGGGGCCCTTGGTACCTGGTTGGAGCTCAGGCCTGAATACGTGGGGAACTCCTTCAGGCAGCTGTGAGTACTGGTGAGAACATGGAGCAGATGGTAGGCGCTAGTCCCGTGCTAATGGGAGGGACTGCAGGAGTCTGTGTCGAGGAGGCGCTTTCGACCGACGCCAACTGCCAGCCCGGCGGGCAAGGAACCCGCACCCAGGAGCGGGGTCTCACGCCCGCAACGACACGTCCCAGGAATAATCTCAGCCAAGGATGGAGAATTTCAGAGCCTGGTGCCGTAGGAGAGGGATGGGGACCCGTTGGCAGCCGTCAGAAGGCAGCGGGTCCGTGAACGCTGATTCCTCCCTCTGACAGTGGAAGATTGATCTAACAGCCCTGTGTCAACCAACATCATCCTGCCAGAGACGGTGTTGCGGACGTAGAAGCCTAATGGCTCTGGGGCACCTGGAGGTTCTTCTATTGCCATGGCGGCCTGTCCTGCTGGCGGCCGCCTCCCCCGTTTTTTGGACGGGCGAATGAACATGGCGGTTGGCATTTCCGGGGGTCTTTGCTGTACCGCTTGTGGTAGTAGCAAGGGCCCAGTGGATTCCACCTGTTGTGAGGTGGTGGACGCTTCCTGGAGACGGCGTTGCTCTCTCCTGCGCCCTTCCGTTGAATGGCGCTGATGGGGTCTGCGGGCGCTGGTGCCCACTTCATCGCCTTTATGGAGTCATCAGTCTTTCGCCGAGTGGCGGATCAGGACCTCAAGGCGCGGGGCGTAAGGCTCGGGGATTTGAGTGCGGACCTCTGGGAGAAGCTGGCGGAGGAGCAGCTCCCACGACAGGCTTATTTCGAATGGCTTTCTGCTGCCATCGGTGTCGGGGAGGGTGAGGAGGTCCTGTATCATGCCCCATGACTCCATGACGCTCTGATCCTGCCGTGGGCTGACGGCGAGGTCGAGGGCGTGGACGGCCCGCTCGGCGACCGGCAGGGAGCAGGTCTCGAGGAGGGACTTCTTTAGGAGGTGGTAGGTGAGGGGGCATGTGGTGGACACCCACGGGATGAGTTTCTTGTAGATCTCCTCCGGCAGGGCATTGAGTACTGTGTCAGCTTGCAGCACTCGCGTCTTGAGTTCCGCCAGCCTGAATTGACTCTCGACCCTGTACAGCCACGCTGATGGGTTCCCTGGAGTGAAAGGCCTCAGGTTTATGGCAAATTTTTTGCTTGTCCTGCTGGGCAAGACCTCGGCAGGGAAGCGCAATCGGGCACCTTACAGCATGTGTGGGAGAGCCACGAGAGCCTCGGAGCATGGGCGGGCGTGGGTGATATGGGTGGGAGGTAGATCTGAACCAATGCAGGTTAGCGGTTAACTGAACGAGGGAGGGGATGTCGCGTCCATGCTCGCTCTAGCCCTCTTAATTGAGTGGGATACTGGCGTCAAAGCGTGCTTGAAGTGCGCCAGTGGAGTCCGCTAATGACGCTGGTGATTTGCTGAGAGAGTCAGCACGCCCGATCGCTGGTTACAGCGCGCGTTGAGTCCGCTTAGGTGTGGGTAGTTCCTGGAGCCAAGACTGAGTCGCCGTGAGTCCGCTAATGGCTCGGGAACCACTCTGGCGCGTCACCACTTTAAATGGTGCAAAAGAAACGAGCAGGATAAAGTTACTGCTACTTTATTGGTGACCCAGGCGGTTTATATAGCGGCAGACTGACGTCACGCCGCGGAATACAATGAGAACAAGGGTGACCTGGGGTTGATAACAATTAACAATAAATACAGTGAATGAATACACTTTGAGTTATACAAATGGACAGAAATTGAGTTGAATACAATCTGATACCTGAGAAAGAGGAATACATGATAAACAAATTGGAGACAGGTAAATAATTATATGCATAGTTTAAATGATTGGGTCTACGTGACCTGCCAATCCAGGTCGCGTGAATCAGAGAGGCAAAGAAAACGGGTCGTCACCATAGAAAACCTGCTCAGCGGGGACTTTACAATCCTTGCCCCGGATTAGTCTTATTTTGCCTTTGTGAGCAATGGAATTAAATTATTATGATTTTTATATCATTCCTTGATTCGTTTCCTTCTAGTCTAGTGATAGCAAAGTTGATTCTCGTTACTAGTTGACTAGGATCCTGGCGAGATCCAACAATGTTACATTCTGGGGCTGGTTGGATGTATGGAAATGAGTATTTTAATTAAGTGCCTTGAAAGCTAACACAAAGCACTCAGAATGTGTTTATAAATGTGAATAAACTGACTTACCTTGATATCACATTTAAGGATCAACTGGTTTCCGACTTTAACGACAGGGTTGTTGATATATAGGGGTTTGTTAAAGGATATTGTGTGGAACTTTCAGGAGAAAAATTTTTGTTCAGTGACCTTAGGTTTGTGACGCCAGAGCATTTTTCGGCCAAAAATGGCCATTTTCAAAATGCATCTCCTCCTTGCTTTTTGTTTTAAGGGATGACGATTTGAACCACGTATAAAACACATATGGACCTTCGATATAAAGCCGGGGATTTTGATTTTCAATTATTTTGAGATATAATTTTTTATTTTGAAATTTTCCGGAAAAAATTACAGAAAAAAATTGCAAAAATCAGAAAACTCAAAATATTAAAAATCCCCGCTTTGTTTTAATCTACCATGTTTCCCCATGTTATATTTAAAATTTCATTTAGACTAAGGGAGAGATGCATTTTAAAGGTGAAAAACTTGTTTTGAAACGGGCCTTCAAAGTTTTAGTTACATAAAAAGCAAAAGGGACTTCAAAGACTGTGTTACAATTAATTCTATGGTTTTAATTTTTATTTTTGGGTATTAATTAATGCAAAATGATTATAAATAAGAACATTAATTGGATTATTTATGTGCCTAAGACACATTCTTATAAATTTTAGGTTCCTGGTCCCCCTGTCTGATCTTGCTGCAAGGTATTCTCTAGGGTATCATAGTTGCCTACACTTTTTATTAGTGTCTCGAATCCATCCTTGCCAAATGGATCCTGGGAATACTACATTCACAATTAGGGATTCGTGATTCAAGTAATTCATCAAGTCTTGCTTCACTTATTATGATCATTTTATTTTTCACGATCGTTCTATTACTGTAGCCTCCGAGCTACTGCTGTTTTCTTCTAAAAATATCTTTGCCCTTTAGTAGTGACGAACGAATAAAGAGGCTTTTAGGGTAGATGTGGTTGGTCTCTGGTCAGCAGAGATCGCTGCTCGCGCTGTTTGCTGGGCGACAGCTCTCTCTCGTCACCTCCATTTCCCCTCTGGCAACCAATTTCTTGAATTCTTTCTTCTACTTCGCCTGGACTTTTCCACTTGGCTTTCGGCATTCTAGAAGCTACGTGAACTTGACCTTTTAGGCACGGTTTCAGTCCAAGGCTAGCGAGCATGAAAAACGTGTCCTAGCTTGGAACTTTATAGGCAACTCTCGGCCTGAGTCGGCGTCATGGTATGACGTGCGTGTTGTCATGGCTGGAATAACTAAAAGGTGCCAGTAGGATATTGACATTATACATTTCATTTCAAAGGAAGTTTCGTAATATATATCGCAAAAACTATACCAGACTAAATCATTTGCGCTACTGGTGTTTTATGGGTATATAGTTATTGTTACATTTGAGGCTATAACTAGAGAAATACGGCAAATTTTAGCATAATATTTCGTGGACACATTCTTGAACCCTATACGAAGCCATAGAATTTTTTTCAGCAAATCGAATTTTTTAAAGATTATTGGGTTTTTTAGGCGGCCGATCCCCTTAAGTAAACAGAGAAATGGAGGTCGCCATGCGTGAAAATTAACCAGTTATTTACTTTAGATTGAATTTATTTACAAATGAAGCAATCAGGAGATTAATATGAAAGGACTGACTAAGCAGCAAGCAAGCACATACAATATGCAATAAAATTAGACAATACATAGCAAATTGCTGAATCTGAAAAGGCTACGTCCCTGAAATAGTTTAACATGCAAATGACCGTGAAGGCTGCTACTGGTTAAATGATTTTGCTGTTAACGCAACCGGAGTTATCAAGGGGGGCGACTGTTCAGTGCCCCAGACTGCTAATCAGAAGATTCTTGCGCGTGGCAGGATGGCAGTTAAACGTCTATGCTAGGTTTTGTTCTCTAGGCAGGGAAACAGACCGTCTGAGGTGCTGGATAGAGAATTCCAGGTTAGCATTCAAAACCAAATGAGTTTCTCTCACATGAACTTAATTATGCACGATGGAGGAATTGATCAATTAGATTTAATTAGCCTGTGGTAACACTATGGAGGGCATAATCTAATTCTGATCACTGAATTAATTTAATTTGAGTTTGGGACGAGTCATGAACAAAGGGCTGTTAGGTCTGATTTGGATGAAGGGGGCTTTGTTAGGAGAATGAAAAAACTGGAAATATTGAAAATGGAGAGAAATTCACTAGAAGAAAAACAGAAACTGGCATAATTGCACTTCTTATTGTTCCTGATTGCATCTGTGCAGGGAACTCGCTTGCAGAAAACGAATCTCAGCTGCAGAAGTTCATAATGCCAGTGTACAAAGGAATGGGACCTCACTCACGATGCATGTGCCTGGCCCCCTGAGTGGAATGTAGCAGAGTGCGTCTGTATGGGCGTGGAGCGTCTCCTTTGATTTTGTTTTGGCATCGGGCACAAGACATTAGTTGGCCTGAAATGCAATTTCCACCAGTACAAAGTTTGAAGGGAAATAGATCTTATGGCTAAGACTCTTAAAGGTAAGGATAATAACCTATTTACAGCCCCGGATTCACCCTTGTGGCCCTAACTGCTGTCTGACCCCCCAAATCACCGGATGCTGGGGCTATGAGGTTGGTATTGTATCCCCCCCAAGTCAGGTGATGTTGGGGGTTTCCTACATAAGTTCTCCCCCCTTTCATGGTGTCTCCTCCAGCCGCCATTAAATTCTACTCCATAGCTGACGGACAGAGAGACAAATTTTTATAAATGCAGAAGAATATTTTCACACCAAAGTGTTCCCATGTTTTTCCCAGGCTCAGACCTGACCCTACTAAATGCGCCTCTAAGGTGACATTTCTCGCAGCCGCTTGCAAGTAGCGTGCCCCCTTTGAGAGTTCCTTCTATTGTTACTATTGTTCTCAATTCCCCAGTCATGTGTGCCCCTTTGTATTTTTCTCAGTTTCCCCTCCTTCCAAACTACCTGCGATGCCATCAAGGGTCACCTTTCTTGACCTGACCCGCACCTGCATCCCCGCCTACAAATCCATCGACTCTCCCATCTAATTGTCTACCCCATTGACACCTCTTCTCTTGAACCCTTGTCTGGCCGACAGGCAGTGACCTTTCCAGGTACCTAGCCAGATTAACGTCACACCCTGCAAGGAGGACAATGGAGGAACCATTAATAAGAGGCTGTCAGAAGTGTCAAAATACAACCATCATTGGTGCTGATCTTGGTATATATATACTGGCTCCAACAGACCCTTCTTTGCTAGTCACCTTCCAGACATCACACTTCTAGTGCAACCTGCGATAGTCCCTCTTCAGAAGCCACACTGCTTGTATAGTCCATGCTAGTCCTTCTTCAGGTGTCTCCCTGCTCATAGACACTCTGCCCAACCTTCTTCCGAAGACACATCGCTAGTATACCCTGTACTAGCCACCTCTACAACACCACTCTACAACGCCATCCTCCTGGCACTCCACACACACACACACACACACACCCACTAGTCAAACCTTACACTACTCTGCTAGTCTGCTCTCCTGACTTCACGCCACTGAACACCTGGTGTTAGCTGCCTCCCATTGACATCACCCCTGCTGAATTACCTGACAACGTCCCCTTGTCCAGAAGTTACCGAGTCCTACTTGAAGCATTCCTACGCTGCTACGCTGAAGATTCACGTATCCAGCTGCTCACTTCTACGCGCTGATGCCCTGTTAGCCTCTCAGCGCCCCTACCTTCGTCGTACTTCTCCTCTGTTGGGGAACCTTGAGTGACAATGCATCTGCTGATGCCCTGCTACAGGAACTTGGCTCTATGATCTTCACGTCTTGTCTATGGACCCAAGGTATGTGATTGGAAGTTGTTTGTTGGCCCCTTAACTATCCTAACTGTGTTTATATATGTAAAACTAAGGTATACTTCTCCTGCTCTTGCAGATCTGTGATTTCGAGTCCCTGTTGTGTGAGATCAACTGTAGGTCACCGGTGCCATATTCAGTCAAGATATCTGGGCAGTCAACAGTGCTTTCACCCATTTTACCCCTTACTGTGCATCTTTAGATTCTCCCCAAACTCTATTTTGCTTCTTAGCCCAGAAAGGCTCAGTGTATAAAGATTATAAAGATTTACAGTTGTGGCACTTTGCTTGAGTACATTTGTGATACTTTGTGTAACGTAGTTCTTGAATCATGCCACGGAGGTTCCATTGATAGCTCCTGTACATATTTCATCTTCTGGTTTAAATAGTGAACTATACTATTTAGTGGACATCCCAAATTTACCTTCAACCTTTTTCATTTATTGGTAATTTAGAGCATTTTTCTATCTTTTCTCTGTTCATTGGAGCGCCACCCCCCTTTCAAAAGTCAGGTGTAGTTTCCAGAAATCATATTTTAGAGCCACCTTTCCTTCACATGGCACTGCGACCATGACAGTATATATATATATCGCTAGACAGATAGATATACAGATATATAAATATAATGCATAATAGTATATATAAAAGGTTGTTAGGCTGTTATTTCTAGTCTATTTTTTACGTGGAAGTGGGACAGCTCTTGATTAAAAAAAAATAGAGAAGCTTATACTTTCTAAAAATGCACTTTTTGTCTAGAAGAGCATAAATGATAGGTTTAATGGGATCACCATGCTTGAAAAACACTTAAACACGTCTTTGAATGTTGGGAGTACCTCAGTAGTGCTGGGCAACAGCATTGTGAGCTTTCATAAAGTTTAAAGTACTCACCATCATTTAAATGTTCACTTTACAATGGTTGTCCCTAAATATTTGCATTGTAAAACCTATAAGGGTTATACTCACCATTGAGATTGCCAAGTATTTGGAATTCTGTAGATGTGAACCCGAAGGCTCCATTTTCTGTCAGTGGAAGCTATCATGTGAGACCAAATAAAAAAATCTTCCATCCAAACCGATTTTTTTTATAAGATGTATCCATTTCGTTAGCAATGTTTTTACCAGTGTGCGAACCATAAGAATATAATGGATTTGATCTTCCTCTGTCGTCATTTGCATGAAATAATTTCTGAATGAATCTGGTTTGTGCAAATGATTATCTAAGAAAAGAGCTTGATACAGCTTTGTCGAAAATGTGTTAGCAACATCTTTAACGCATTATATAACTCGTTCATTTAAAAGAAGTAAATCATAATCTTTTCAAGGTTTTAATGAAAATTCAGACCAGTATCATTCATAAAGTAAGTGTTATTGTTAAAAGGAAAGCTCCCTCAGCGTTTTTAGTTTTCTGTAAAAGAAAACTATTGTGCCGGCTTTGTCTGTCCGTCCGCCCTCAGAGCTTAAAAACTACTGATGCTAGAGGGCTGCAAATTGGTATGTTCATCATCCACCTTCCAACCATCAAACATAACAAATTGCAGCCCTCTAGCCTCAGTAGTTTTTATTTTATTTAAGGTTAAAATTAGCCATAATCGTGCGTCTGGCAACGATATAGGACAGGCTACCACCGGACAGTGGTTAAAGTTTCATGGGCCTTGGCTCATACAGCATTGTACCTAGACCAGCGAAAGATAGATCTATTTTCGGTGGCCTTGATTATATGCTGTACAGAAAACTCGATTGCGCCGAAGAAACCTCGGCGCATTTTTTACTTGTTTCCATTTCAAGCAGTTTTGTGGATCAATATATAGAGATGCAAGAAATGAGAAGAGCATAAGGCAAATTGTAAGTTGAGACTGAAATCAAAGAAAAGTAGAGGCTGAAGAATAGTGCATCAATAGTGGAAATATTAATTAGTAGCCTATTAAAGTGTGCAATATATTTTTAGTTCGTGTGTCGTTGTACTTGATAAGACATAGTATTGGTAATCAGGCAAGTATTTAAATACAAAACTGATAAGATATAAACGACCCATCCCTCAGTAATTACTGAAAAATATTAACATTTTTTATTCAGCTTCCAGATTCATAAATTTTTATTTCCATGGAATATGCGATAATAAGACGAAATGATTCGGAAAGTCTTCGTAATTAGTTCAGGTGACGCTTCCTTAAGCAATCTCTCAGCACAAAAGAAAATAACGATTATAAATTAATGAATGAATGAGTAAGCTTCTTTAGCTGAATTGAATATCTCGACGACCAGATTAAGCTATGCAGCCACTCTGGGAAACTATCTGGAAAACCCAGAATTTTCTTATTTTGAATCACAAATGGAAAGTTAAGGTTTTCGTTGTATATGGTTTTACGCAAGTGTCAATTTATGTACGTGAAAGTAAATGAATATTCTGCCAAGTGTATGCATATGCAACGTACCCTCATCCGAAACCTGTTTGAAGTGTGTGGCGTTGTCTAGCATACGTCCAGAGAAATAGAGAGAGAGAGAGAGAGAAAAAAAGAACCCAAGTACCATAAGGATAGTTTATTTACTTTTAAAGCACTCGTATCAGTCTTGCTTGAATGAACCTCTGTCTTATAGTGAGAGTTGCCCTATTAAAGGTAGTGATACGAGATTACGTAATTGAAAGTCTCGTGAGTCTGCGTAATACACATGAAGGAAATGGTTCTCTCTCTCTCTCTCTCTCTCTCTCTCTCTCTCTCTCTCTCTCTCTCTCTCTCTCTCTCAGAGTACGAGCGGTGATGTCATGGCAGTCAATGGTTTCCGGGTATGTTATATTATAGCGATTTCTTCATGTATAGATATCCATATAATATAGTATGCAATGTGAGTTTATACGCTTATTTTTTCTGTGTAACAACTGGAGGTTACGGGTGTAAAGAGATTCTACAAACCATGTGACAGTATCTCGTTACTGGGCCTTATATGATAATGCTTAAAAAACGTACCTTGGTCCGAGCTCTGGGATGGTGCTTAACGTCCGTAAGTTCGGGACTTGCGGTCTTGATCCATCTTCTATGTGTCGAAATATAGTGCGGTATGGAAGCACTAGTATATGTATATATATATATATATATATATATATATATATATATATATATATATATATATATATATATGTGTGTGTGTGTATGTATATATACAGTATATATATATATATATATATATATATATATATATATATATAATATATATATATATATATATATATATATATATATATATATATATATATATATATATATATATATATATATATATATATATATATATACTGTATATATATGTATGTATAATACAGTATATATATATATATATATATATATATATATATATATATATATATATATATATATATATATATATGTACCTACATACATAGGTATGTATGTCTTTGCATATGTATAAATATCAATTTGTGAACATGAATATGTCACGGTGTATTTGACAAAAATTTATAATTTGCTACGTGTTACAATCTTATCAATCAGTTATCGTGGTGTAGGAGGGCTGATATCGATTCTAAGTACAAAAACCTGAATTCAACAGGCATATGTACAGCAGAGGCGACATTAACTTAGATTTTTGTTCATGGCTCAGTGGTAAAGAATCAGTGTACTTCGTTGTTTCCCAATCAGGCGGCAGTTCAAATCCCACTTTCGACGAAGCACTTATCAATTATAACTTCCCCGAGGTAAAGTAAATTGGATATGAAACGACATTTGTAGCTTAATATTTTTCAGTATAAAAAATGTCACGGTGTACGTGAAAAAGATTCATAATAAGCCACATTGTACCAGCTTACCAATCATTTATCATGGCGAAATGGGTTGATATCGATTTTAAGTACAAAAACCTGAATTCGACAGGCATATGTACATCAGAGTCGATATCAACTTACAGTATATTTCTGTTAATGGCTCAATGGTCAAAAGTCAGTGTACGTCTTTGTTCCTAACCAGGCGGCAGTTCTAATCCTAATAGTAACGGATCACCTATCAGTTATATTTCACTTTGGGTGTAAGTTAATCCCGAGGTATAGTTCCATGATTATTAAACGACATTTGTCGCTTCATGTATGTGAATATAAAGGAACTGATACTGGTGATGTCATTTTGTCGCAAAGAACAAGTCTGGCTTTTTCAGAAGAAATGTGAAAGAAAAGTGGGTCAAATTTCCCTTCAAGTCGTCGAGTTCAGAATGATGTAGAATAAAGACCGAGAAAACACTAGAGGAAGTTTAGGTATCTCAAGCTTACATGTTAATGCATTTGTATTTTTACACATCAGCAGTACTTACATGTTGTTATATACTAGATATGAGCTGCATCTAAAATGGAGTCAAGGTAATCACTGTGATGATGCAATGATTCTTTCAGTGAAAATGTTGTGCATTCTGTTACCTTTTTTTTTTTTTTAAAGAAATCTGTGAATTTTGTAGCAGAGAACCTCCAACGTCCCACCTCATATGATACATGTGACCTAAATCCTCCTTTGCCATGACCTCATGGAAATTTGTCTCCTCAGTAAGTCATCAAAAACATGGCTGTGTCATCCTCCTAAAGATGTTCCTTTAAAAATGAGACCTAACCTGATAATAAATATCTCAATCATCATCTTTACTTCAAAGTCGTAAGCATCTCGTAAGTCTTTTTTTTTCTAAGAGCTCTTATTCATAACATTTATATATCTAATATTGCGCTGATTTTATTTATACACTATTTCGAAATGATACTCATATCCAAAATTTCATGTCCACAGTTCAATATCTCGTCTTTTGTTGCGTTCATTCGTGAAGTGTGTTGAAACTGTTCCAGTATTTTACGGTCTTTTCTGATGCCCTTTTCTGTACAGTGAAATAAGGGTGTTTATCACATAGATTTACTGCGAATATAATATCATTTGATTAACTTCAGACACCGGTCCGTGGGTCTGAGATCATTGAATGTTACATGAAATTTATCACACTTTTAATTTCCTATTAAAGTGACTAACTACTCAACGCATTTTTAAACATTAATTTGATTCGATCCTCGAAGATATAGTGAGACAGAGTGATCTTAAGGAAAATATGCAGCAGAGTACACGGTCAGAATTACTGTCTGTATGTTCTGAACTTTCATTAATACCGATAGTAAGTGCGTCCTACTGATGCACTGTCAAAATCGAGTTTTTACTGATGTATTTTCAAACTTGTTGAAATCCAGTCAGCAGATAACATAATGGTCGCTTGTTCGCTTTACGGTCATTCCCATCTAGCATTGTACCATCTTTGTGAAGCATAACAGTTGCAACGATAAAAAATTCAGAGAATCAAAGGCCCTATTGCAACAGTTTATTGCTATTTATCAATGTTGTGCTTTTCGAATACCGATTTTTGTATTAAAAAATAACTGCTACGTACGAGACACTCCTGGGTGTATTTAAAGTAATGAAAAGTTATGCGAAGGTGGAAGGAAGATGTAATGTAAACGTAAACAAGTTGCAAAGCAACTTTCGGAGAGAAATGAAAAGAAATTCAGAATGAAAAAGAAGGGATGTAAACCCAGAAGATATATATGAGCCGTCCATATATTTTTCTTTTTTAAGAAATTCAACACATCTTTTGCGGTAACGTCTTTTTTCTGTCATAAACTTACCGAAAATAATAGTAACACAGGTCTTGTCCTTATTTCCATTTGAGTGAAATGATAATCCCTCAAAACAACAATGCCAAGTCCGCACATGAGTTACAGACGATTATTCTGAAGCTCGATAATGTTAACATTGATAATGACAAATATGTAATCTGCTTTAGTGCAGTCCTTTCAATGAATTTTGAGCCGCTTTCAGTATAAAGTTTTTTATTTAACTTAATTTTCAGCATTTTGGTAAACTGGTAAACACATTGCAAACTGTATCAAATAAAAAGTAAACCTGTGCAACGTTCTGAGACATTATCTTGGCTTTGTAATTTTCCTTTGTAGTTTTGTACTTCCTTAAATATCATTTAGAAAAGGTCTGAATCATTTCCAGAAAATTTGAAAATATACTTTAATCTATATCTCATCAGATGATGAAATAAACGACCAGTTTTCCCAATTTCATTTATCATAAACTTACGTAAGATCTAACCTTAGGAAGTCAGTAGAAAATTAGATAGACATCCTTAAAATTGAATGATTTAAGCGAAGATGTTATCAGTGACTATTCTACAGCCTCTCGGCAGTCATTACGGAAAATAAAGAAAAAATTTTGCAGTACTTAAGGGGCATTTTGAATGCTGAACAGAGGAATACTGTCCTCTATTTACTGGTGGTTATGTAATTCAGCAACTCGTGTTAACGAAGAAAATAATGTACCAAATTCGTTTTTGATCCCTTGCAAAATAGGCTGTGAGAGGTGCAGTGTAGGTTTTATGGAGCAAATATGCCTGGTGTTTTTATCTCCCTTAAAATACACACAACTATGTGAAAGTATTATCAGATATATACATAAACTAAAGCACACACATATATATGTGTGTATATTTTATATATATATATATATATATATATATATATATATATATATATATATATATATATATATATATATATATATATATATATATATGCATGTATATTTAAATGTTCTAGTGTATTTGTGTGTTTATTTGCGTTAACATCACTTATTCCCTTGAAATGCTATACACTGGCTAAAATTTAGGGTTATTTGCCTGTTTCCGTCCATTTATGCTGTCATAACACAATGATACATTTACTAATGGAACTGAAATCGGATGAAGATTAGATACTAAGCACTGATATTATTACTTGATGTTACTGGGAATTATTATTATTATTATTATTATTATTATTATTATTATTATTAATATTATTATTATTATTATTATTATTATTATTATTATGATTACATTAATTATTATTGACATTAAAGTCACACAGGTATATATAAATTTATATATCAGGCGGGGGTAGGGATTGGGTGTACAGTTGACAGATTGGTTAGTGAATTGAACTTAGATTGGCCGTAGATTGATGAAGAAATCGGTCCCGGAGGCGTTGCAATTTTCTGCGCCTAATCTCTGTTGTTGGTTGGGGGCGGGTACTGGCTCAGGTACCCCCTGCTGGTGTGGTCGGTATTATAGATCATCCAGGTGATATGCCGCTGACTTCCGGTGCTCTCTCTCTCTCTCTCTCTCTCTCGTTTTGACACGCGCTTTGGCAGTCATTGACAAAGAGTGAATGGATTGACATGCAAGTTACACAGTTATATATAGCAGGTGGAGGTTAGGTGAACAGTTGACAGATTGGTTGAGCTGAACTTAGCTTGTCACGGGTCGATGACAAAATTGGTCCCAGAAGAATTGCGATCTTCTAGGTCTAATCATTGTTGTTGGTTGGTGGTGGGTGTTGGCTCATGTAGCCCCTACTGGTGTGGCCGGTAGATCATCCAGGTGATATGCCGCCAGCATCCGGTGTTCGCTCTCTCTCTCCATTTCTTTTCCCTCTCTCTCTCTCACTTCGTCTTCTTCTTCTTCTTCTTCTTCTTCTTCTTCTTCATCTTCTTCTTCTTCTTCTTCTTCTTCTTCTCTCTCTCTCTCTCTCTCTCTCTGACGTTTCGACACAAGCTCTGGTGGTCATTGACAAAGAGTGAATGGAGTGACATACAAGTTACACAGGTATATAGAGCAGGCAGGGGTGGGGATTACAGGTGTATAGCTGACAGATCGGTTAGTGAGCTATATATACTTGTTTAAGTTTCATGTCAGTCCATTCACTCTGTCAGTGACCGCCAGAGCGCGTGTCGAAGCATCGGAGGAAAGAGAAGGAGAGTGAGAATGAAAGACAGAGAGAGAGAGAGAGAGAGAGAGCAGAAGGAGGAGTGAGAGAGAGAGGAGGAGAAGGGGAGAGAGAGAGAGAGAGCGCGCGAGCATCTGATTTCGGCGGCATATCACCTGAACGATCTATAATACCAGCCACACCAGCGGGGGTTACCTGAGCCAACACCCACCCCCAACCAAGAACACCGATTAGGCCTAGAAAATCGCAACGCCTCCAGGACCGATTTCCTTATCAACCTGCAGCCAATCTAAATTCAGCTCACTAACCAATCTGTCAACTGTACACCCAACCCCACTCCCCGCCTGCTATTATTATTACTATTTTTATGATTATTATTGTTCTAAAGGGTCCACTATACTGAAGATGAACCCAGAGTAGGGTTCGATAGCTTTTATATAAATTTTACACGAGCCTCTAGCAATTATATTATTGTGGGCTCTTTAGAACTTTTATGAACTCTCGTGATAGAGAGTTTTTTCTCCCATTTATTATTATTATTATTATTATTATTATTATTATTATTACTATTATTATTATTATTATTATGAAAAGAGTCGGAACCTCATGAACTTGCCTAAAAAGTTTTCACTGGAAAAAGAGAAGCGTATAAGGAGAAAGAAGTAGAATTAAATAATTATAACGGCAATATGATATTGCATAAAGAATTATGGTAACAATTTACGGAATTGATTAATATAGCATAGTTATTTACAAATAACAGTAAGCAAACAGTTGAATGAATATCTTGTAAATAATATTAAGCGAAGTTATATCGATATATAAAGCAGAGTCTAATCAATTTTGCCAATAAGTAAGAGAACTCAGCTTCAATACAGGTTATGTCACAGCCTAAAATTTGAGAAAGTGGTTATGCGGACACTTTCCGTGATCAGGTGAATGATTATGGCATTTGAGCTGTTTCATTAGACATAAAAACAGACTTAGACTCGCCCCTTTAACAAAATGTAATTGAAGGGAGGGAATGTAGATCGCTCCTGTCTCCCAAGGTGTGAATGGTATGATTATGTATATGTGTGTGAGTGTGTGTGCGCGGGCGAGTGTGTATAATGTGTGTAGGTTAAATAAAAAAAATTACAATAACCATAATTGTTTCCGACATTATCTTAATGCTCTGCATTATACGCTCCTGAAGAATAATAAACAATTTCTTAGGAATGGGTCTTCCGGAATATCTGTCAGTCACGATGTACCATTTGTCATCAGTTTCGACGCACAAATACAATAACAACGATATCATTTTCGAAGTAACGAGTTCCATCAATACCAGAATTCAATCTCCAACCATCACGGGGTAACAGTTGACTTCATTTCTAAGTACTAAACATTGGTCCGATGCTTGCATAGGTCACTTGCGTGAAAGAAAACGGTGCAGCCGACGGGTGACTCGCTCGTTCCACGAAGTCTTTCCTTTTCACATCTTTCACAGAATTTGCTGCGGATGTAAAATGGAATTTGCTGGAAAGACTACCTCTTGTATCAGTTCATCAGAAATGAGAAATGACTTGTTCCTTTGTATTCAAACGTAGGCACACATATGTATATATATATATAAATATAATGTATGATATATGATACTTTATATATATATATATATATATATATATATATATATATATATATATATATATGTGTGTGTGTGTTTTGTATATATGTATATATATACATATATATATATATATATATATATATATATATATATATATATATATATATATATATATATATATATTGCAATGAAGGAGACCTTGTAGTAAGCAAACTCAACCTCCAAGTTTTCTTAGAATGTAAAATGTAGTATTGTTCATACTGATAACTAACTGAGGAAGGGCACGAGAATACCAGCCCCTTCTTAATTCTCATCATGCTTCCCCCTTTGGTAAATCTCTTATTCTTTCCTAGACCTGGTGACTGCTCTGAAAACCTCTTTCAGGTGAAGGCGAATGGAGACGAAATTCCTGCCTCACGGATGAACCAGCTTTGGGATGAAGCCCGGGAGAAAAGTTGAGTCCCCCATAGCAACCAGTAGACACATGGTTGCCAGAGGTCACCTGGGTTGGAAGACCCACACGAGGCCTTGGCATAGAAAATGGAAGGTTGTGACCCATGTCACTGGGCTGCCATATTGACCCCTGAGGGCAGATGCCAGTGTTCCAAGTGCCATCCGAGAGGAAAGGAAAAATAATCCACCGAGGTCATAAAAGTGGGGTACAAGCAGCATCATCCTCAGAAACCCTCTTGGTAGCAGAATCTACACACTTGCCCCTTTCATGCTACTTCTTGAGCTTATCCCTTGTGGCCACCTTCGACCCCCTCCAGTCACTTACGAGTGCAATTCCATAAGATATTCCCTCTATCCCTGGTGAAATTCGATGAGGCTCCTCCATCTTTCCATTTATGGTAACATCCTGGTTTGAGGTTCTTTCAACAGTCATGTATCTCTTGATCTTTTACTAAGTTTCATTTTCTTTTCTTATGCGCAATTTCTCACAAAGACCTGATTTAGTTAGTACAGTGTGTAATTTTAACATAAGCATCTTGCACTAGAATCAAGTCATTTTGGCACTGTATGTGCAATACTCGATTCGCCCATAATCACTATTTCTCCCTATGTAACCGTTTGTCTTGTGCTCCTTGCCATGGCATAGCCACTGCAAGCCACTCTACAGTGTTCTTTTCAAGAGGATTAACCCCTGGATCTCAGTAGTTTAAAATTGCTGTTATGTTTGATAACTCAGCAGAACCTTGTTTTACCTGCCTATCATTTCCCCATTCTTCTGACTTAAGTGCTTAATGCAAATATATTCCAGTTAAAGTAAACCCAAGTGTTTATCTGCAACATCTTGTTGAAGTAAGGCCTTCAGCCCAACTATTTTCTTTATAAGTTTCTACCTGACCTAGCAATCGCAGTCAGAACCTATGATTGTTATGGTAAGTTCCCTGTCCATCAGCCAGACCCTTGAAGTGGATCCCTGAGCCAGGAATAAAGTAAGTGGGTCAGAGTAAAACCTAAATATGTATATGTGTATATATATAT
>NC_089748.1:77154149-77171649 GCF_040412425.1 Macrobrachium rosenbergii
GATTTTCCCTTGTGAGGAAATATCTGTAAAAAAATTGTGTGGAACTTTTAAAATTACTTTGTAAGTTCTATGTATATTATTATTATTATTATTATTATTATTATTATTATTATTATTATTATTATTATTATTATTATTTTCGTGACAACGAGAAATTTATGTGAGAAGAAAATCTTAAACTTTTTCGTGCATATATGAGAAAAATGGGAATGTAATATCATCTTGACAGAGCCATCATTGATAATAAATATAAGGTCATAGCGAGGCATAGATCACATAGTTTATCTGTAAAATTATGGTGGAAATGCTTGTGCAGGGCCAGGAAGCGAGAGACGAGGACATTTTTGTGGAAATTCTAACAACGCTGTTGAGGAACGTCATACTCGTAATTGACTTTGGGGTGAAACGTGAGAATGAGAGAGGGATGGAGGTGCCGAGGGAGACGTAAATAAGGGTAGAGAAAGAGGGTAACATGAAAGAGAGAGGGAAAGAGACGGAGAGAGAGAGAATGGATGAGAAATGGGAAACTGCAAGAAATTGCGATAAGTTTCTGACATAGGGAAAAGAGTGAAAGCGACTTCGAAAACAGGAGAAAATTTTGGAAGCGAGAACGAAAAATGGATGTTATTTTTTCCTCCAGATGAAAGAGAACGCATGGCTAGTAATGTAAAAGGTGGCACTCGGGGAATGGATGCTTACATTGCCTCTCTCACTGTATGCCTGGATGCCAAATACACCTTGATGGCTGAAAGCGCCTTTAATGGTTCGGTTCCACAGAGGACAGGCCGTAGATTTAAAAAAAGAAATAATGTATGAACGTTTTCATTGCAAATATGGCTATTGGAAAGCTTATAGATAAAATTATCATTACAAAGTTACATTTAAAAACAAGAATTCTAGTTATGCAGATGTAAAACAAATTCGCCACCCAAGAAATTACAAATATTGTGTATAGTGTTATGTGTTTCTTTGCAGTTTTAAGAATATTAACACAGCGAGGAACATTCTACCTGTATTTTCCAAGGCATAATTAATGCAGTATCATAAATCTTTTAAGTAATTTAAAGCTAAACCTTACCACGTAGATCATTTGTTTGTTTGCATTGTCTATATAAGTAGGAACATTCTTTATAAACAAAAATTGTAATAACCACAATGCCCCCTTAAATTCCCTATTTCTTGTCACTTTTGGATACTCTCGTCACTACAAAGCCTCAGATCCAAATGCAAGAGTATGGAGTAATTCTGACGTCCGTAGCAAGATTCGAACCCGCAGAATTAGATCACTAAAAGTTATCTTCTGCCTCAGGAATATGAAGGTGATTTATTTTGTCTTCCTCTTTGGATGCATGACGGTTAGAGGCCTTTATATAAGGAAAATGAGATCCCTACATGTATTCCTAATTATGTCATAAACAGTCTTTTCATCCTCGCGATAGGCAATTAGGGAATTCTGATAAATGGCACGCCGAACGGTTCAAGTCAAAGCCTCGGGGTTTACTTGCCTGTCAAACATTGACGGCACAGAAAGATGTCTTCAGCTGAAGACTGAGTTTAGAGTGCCTAGAAAAATGAATGCTAGTTGGGTCCTAGAATGTTACAGATAAATGTTTAGAAAATTAATTATTATGAATAGCTGAACATGATTATTAACTACTGATTTAAGGAAGTTGCGTTCTTACCAAGTGTTCAATGAAGCACTTTAAACATGTTTTCTACACATATACTTTTAATTCATTTATGCAGTAGTTGTCAAATTTTGACCAGATCGAAGAGACGTGACATCATGAACTTGCTTTTCTGGTTCACACTGGCTCATCACTCACATGCCTAGTATGGATCTTGGTAAAACCTAGTTATAGCACACTTTCTAGGTTTTTCAAACAGTTTAGATTTAGTTTTCATCAGTGTTTCGGGATTGTCAACTGACTTGCAAAATACGCCTTCAGGACGAAATTAAAGACTTGGATAGAGCTTGCTAATGATGTAGAGCAAGATTTTAATCCATCACAAATGTGGAACGCTAATTCATCTGCCAGACTAATTTCTTGTTAAAAAGACGGACAAGTGAAATGATTCAGGTAACAAAGAGGAAGTCAGGAAATTCCATCTTCTGGAAAATGAGTGGTATGTACAGTAGAATTGATCAGACTGGATGATGCTTGGGGTTCCAAATTTGTGAGTGCAAGACCTAACATGTACTACTAGACCAAAAAAGTGGATCCATGTGTAAACACAAAGCTCTCAAGAGCAAAATAATATACAAAGAGCAAGAGGTCAAACGGGTGTGATTAGGCTTCCTTGTAGGATAAGGGCTTTCCTTCCACTCGAATGTATTGTTCAAAGAAATACAGTACCAATAGAAAGATGTTTTAGAGAAGAGATTATTGTAAATTGTTTGATCACTGAAAGAAAGAGAAACATATATTAAGGGAATTTTCTATACAGGGATCGCTAAAACCAACATAAGGATAACAAATAGGAGAAAGAAAAGAAGTCGCGCTTCCTAAACAGAATTCATTACATTTTAGGAGCCATTGCAGCAATTTGAAATATATGACCTTTCCATGTATGTATCCTAGAGGACACCTGGTACCCTAAGGAAGGAGCAACTTAAGAAGATATACTCAATCACCCTCTTACTTTCATGGTATTATAAAGAGATTTCAGACGACGAAACGTCTATTCCAAGGAACAAACCGGCCTCACACTGGGAGAGTAAATCATATTAGTCTTAAAGCATTGTTCTCTTATTCGTGTTCAGTACTGATTAGCCTACGTTGTTAAGGGGTAGACGATAGTTTGTTTTTATTGTTTAAGGTAATAGTAAATATCAGCAGCCGATACTGTTGTGAGCATTGTCTTGCTTTTGGCGAACCGTTACATTTGAATTGTGGTCTTTGGTGGCTGGGGAGCAGCGTGAGCTTACAGCAATACTTTTAATTTCTGTTATATCGGTTGTGGACATTTACTGTTAGTTAAAACAAATTATAAAAGGGCATTCTGCACATGTAAAATATATGAGAACTTGGAAATTACAGAAAACGAAATTGCAAAGAGGTTTATGTAGTAACTAATAGTTATATAAAACGACAATTTCGCTAAGAGGGGCAGACTAATAAAAATAGTCAGGCAGGAAATAGGTTGCAATATCGTAACCTTTTCAAATCAAATGTACCTTACTAAACTCAGGAAATATGCTGTTTTTCAGAAATACATTCCAGATAAACTCCCAAAGTCTGCTCTGCAAGCAAACGGGGGCTTTTTTGGTGTAACAAAAATGAGCAACCAAACGCCGATAAAACATTCTAAAAGATTTTAGAGGCAGATATCCGCCATAAATTTACTTTATTCAGTGAATTAATAAAAAACGAAAGTGAGTGGTACTTAGGTCTCCAAGAATTTTCTCTCTTCATTTAAAAGAAAATGTAAACAAAGAAATAGAGCGGACAGCAACCGAAAGCTTGAATGTCGTCTTCCCATAACTTTTGGCCTCTCGGAAATCGTAACTACTATCAAATGCGTTTTTAAAGATTCATTCTTAGAACTTCAGAGTTTTTTTTATAACTTTAGTCAGTACAGTTAAAGGAATGCATTGTTTAAGGATCCGTAGGTATTCGTCAGTCTATATACCTGAAGCGTTTACAACTGGTGAAAACTACTTTTCAGCTATCATATGATATAAGGAGGGATTTTGATACACTTACAAGCATATTTATGGTCATTGCTACAAAATACCAGATACAAAATTCGTTTACTTTAGCATCGTTGGCTACATCAATTAAGTGAAAAATATGCCGAAGCCTCTCCGGCGCAATCGAGTTTTCTGTACAGCCGCTACAGCGTAAAATCAAGGCACCGAAAATAGATCTATCTTTTGGTGGTCTGGGTATAATGCTGTATGAGCTGCGGCCCATGAAACTTTAACCACGGCCCGGTGGTGGCCTATCCTATATCGTTGCCAGAAGCACGATTATGGCTAAATTTAAGCTTAAATAAAATAAAAAAAAATACGGAGGCTAGAGGGCTGCAATTTGTTATGTTTGATGATTGGAAGGTGGATGATCAACATACCAATTTGCAGCCCTCTAGCCTAAGTAGTTTTTGAGATTTGAGGGCGGACAGGAAAAAGTGCGGACGGACAGACAAAGTCGGCACAATAGATTTCTTTTCAGGAAACCAAAACCAGCGATGTAGAGTTTACATGTAGAAAAAATAGCTATTAAACAGTGGTTTATTGTAGCTTCTCAACTTATGAATTGAAGGAAAACGGTTTATGTTAAACTTCAGAACGTTTTGGAATCAACGAATTCCTTTCCCTTACTCATATCGTGTTCTTAATTTACCGGTACACGAAGCAAAAGTACTCGCTTCGTGTTCCTTGCTCGGCAAGTACAGGGTAGCTCGAAAAGAAAATGAGTAAAGGAGTTTTCATTATCACTAAATTACATTGCATATCAGGTGTTTAAATTCCTCCACGAGGAAAACATCGAATGAAAACACTATCCTAAAGTTCTGAGTTAGTCTTCAGATTTTATTAAGCTTTATTTTACCTGGAAGTTTTGACAGATACCATGAGAAGTGCATGGGACTTGAGATTCCTTGTTGATTCAAATAAACAGAACCCGCCAACCGATATATACAAGGAGACTCAAAAAACCATCGTTTCTTAGCAAATGGCTGCGCTTTAAATTAATACAAAATTGTAACCGCCATCATAAGTGCACTAAATGGCATTTTCAGTTAATAAATAGAAAGAGCCTCGTTGTTACTGAAACTGTAATCGATTTAAAACAAGGCGTGCACAGTTTGAGGATCCGTAGACCTCTGCTAACAAATACATGATGATTAGAATATTGGCAATCAGTTTACTACATATTAATTTGATATTACCATAATGACATTGGGAGGTATTCTGTATTCTTGTAAGCATATTTTGGTCATATTATGAAATATGAAATCAAGTATCTGGCTAGAGCGAAAAACAGAGTGATGCAAAATTTAGATGTGGGAAATATAACTATTAAATAATGGTCCACTGTCGCATCTGAACTTTATGAATATTAGGAAACGTTTGAGTCTTCAGAGCATACTATCAACAATGAGGTTCTTTGTCATATTTAGATCGCGTTCCAATTATAAACAGAAGTAGGTGTTCAAGCTAGAAACTCGGTACCTTTGGCTTATACCGCGCATCATATTTTTCAATCATCCTGTAAGAAACACTTCGAATCAGAGATCATCCTAAGGTCTGGAGGCAGTCTCCAAGCTTGATTAACCTTTATTTCAGCTGGAGGTTTTCACAGTTATGTTACGAAGCGCATGGCAATTGAGACTTCCTGGCTGTTCAGATAAACAAAACCCGCCATCCTGGTGTAATCTAAAAAGCATTGCTTAGTAGCAAACCAGTGTGTTCTAATTTTATAAACCTTAACCGCTATCACATGCGCATCGTTTTTGATACAGCTTTAATCAATGCCATACAGTGAAAATTACCCACCTTTTATCGTACTCATATTACAAAGTGTTAGATATCTCTCAGGAATAATCAGTCTTTTTTAGGGATCTTTTTAAGAAATATGAATAGTATTCTGTTCATTAGTATCATTGGTTAGATCGGAAGTAAGAGTGATGAGACAGTTATATGTAGAAAATATAGCTTTCAGATAATAGTTCATTGTCGCATCTCAACTTTATAAATACGAGAAAATATTTACTTTGAATCTTCAGAGCATTCTAGCAACAACGCGGGTCTTTCTCATATTTAAATCGCGTTCAGTTTATTAGCAGAAGTAGGTGATCAGTGTTCTTTGTCTTAATGGTAGTATAGGGAAGCTCAAAAAGAAAATGGATCTTTGATATTCGATACTATTTGTTTACATTGCATACCAGGTAGTTTGGCACATCCTTCGAATTATAGGACTATCCTAAAAATCTCAACTCAATCTCCATGGAGTACAAAAACTATTAGCAGAAGGCGTAACCTAACCACCTCGTTCTAAATTAAAAATATCCTAGATACTATGACATGTACATTTGAGGACTCATTTTCAGTTAATAAAGCAAAAAGCTTCGTACTTCGTTTTTGCTGCAACTCTAAGGGTGATTAAAAAAAATACCACACATCAGTAAGGTTCAAAGGAATTCATTAGCCAATTTCCCATATGCTTTTACAACTACAGAAAATTAGCTCACTATTAACATAATGATATTGGGAGAGTTTGTGATAAATCTAAAAGTATATTTACGGCCTTTTTAAGGGTATTTTCTTATATCAAATTGAGTATTAGCTAGTTAAGTAGTAGAAGTTGCATGAAGAAATATAGCTCTAAATAATTATCCACTGTCGCACCTCAACTTTATGAATTCAAGGAAAAAGGTTTACACATTTAATCTTCGGAAAGTTTCAGCGATACTGGGGCTCTTCCCCAAATTAAATCGTGTTCTTGTTTTACAGGTACACCAAGCAAAGTGTTACTTCCCTAATACAGGGTAGCCCTCCAAAAAACACGAATGATGTCTTATTCAATATTATAGGAATATTTTGCATATCGGCTGTTTTAATTCCCACGAAGGGAAAAACTTCGGATTAAGAGGCTATCCCTAAGGTCATGAGTTAATCTCCTAACGTGATTGAGCTTTATTTCAGCTGGAAGTTTCGACAGATAGTTTACGAAGTGCATGGCACTTAAGACCCCTTGGTCACTCAGATAAAAAGAACGCGCCAAACCAATATATACAGGGAAACTCAAAAACCATCTTACCTGGCCGTGCGAACTCATACCCTGCGGGCATCCGCTCCTCACAACAAGCATCTCCTGACATGCCCGCCAAGCGCACGCGTATAAGAAACACAGCCGACACCATACATCCTTTTTATGTTTGCTGTCGTTCATAATAAAGTCACGTCGGATGTTTCATTCCTAATAGAGGCAATACAATGTCAGCTTTTCAGATATATTTATCAGAACTCTGTTCGCAACTTGTATATAAAATTATGTACCATTCTCCATTCTCAAACAAACACAATTGACTGTATATTAATCTCTATTTTGTTCGCCTCGTGTCAGGCACTACATTTTCGCTCGCAAGAGCCCTTGATCTTTCTGTTGTTGTTTCCAATAAATCACTTACGGGCTGCTCTATGAGCAAGAGCCCGTGCTGGCATAAAGCTGGCTTAACCAAAAACGACAGCAACATTTGAATAAATCAGTAAGTTTTTAAACGCTGCCCCTTACTCATGCCTTCGCTACAACGTAATCTAAAAGGCATTGTTTGTTATCAAGCCGCTGCGTTCTACATTACAACAAAATCCTTACCACTATTATACGTGCATTTCAAATTTCATTTTCAGTTAATGAAGCAAAATACCTTCATTTCTGTTCATCTTATTTGATACAAATCACGAATACTCTGTATGAGGATCCATAGAAGTCAGCTATCAAATGCATGGTGACTCAAGAACTACTTCGGGTGAGTGTCGTTTGAAGATATTCGTCATCAGATTAACATTAACTTTACAAGTGGTGAAAATTACCTTTCTGTTAACATAAGGATATTAAGAAATGTTCGATATACTGATAAGCGTATTTAGGATCTATTTGGAGGTCATTTTAAGAAGCATGAGATCTAGTATTTGATTCTTTAATATAATTGGCTAGAGCTTAAGACATTGCAATGCAGAAGTTATCTATAGCAAATATAGCTCTTAGGTAATGGTTTACTGTCAGAATCATCTTAACCTTATGAACATGAGATAAAAGTTTACCTTTGGGTCTTCAGAACTCTCTAGCGACACATTCTTTCAAATATGTTAATCGCTTCTGATTGTAACTGTAAAGTATGCATTCCGTGTCCCTTGTTCTGATGCTAAAAGTAACGTAACATACAGATATGGAAAAGTAGAGTAAGGAGAACGTAAATATATTAAATGCAAGAACTTAATCATCTTTGGAATTCAGTGTTAAGAGGCAAGATGGTATGTGCATTTAAGATACATACTTCTCTCTCTCTCTCTCTCTCTCTCTCTCTCTCTCTCTCTCTCTCTCTATATATATATATATATATATATATATATATATATATATATATATATATATATATATATGTATACATATATACATATATATATATATGTATATATATACATATATATATATACACACACACACACACATATATATATATATATATATATATATATATATATATATATATATATATATATATATACATATGTATATATATATATATATGGTGCGCATCACAAAATGTATAGTATTCTTTCACCTTTTCCTCCATAAGTTCATTATGTATGGTAATACAAAAGGGAAATCTTAATTTCATTTTGTCATAATGAACTTAATTCAGTTTTTCAACTTATTCTTTTCAACACTGACACGTGCGCGGTACGTGAAATATCAGTAGGGCTATTCCAGGTTCTTGACAGTTTGTGGTATTTGTTCTGCGAAATACATGGTTCGTCCAATAGTATATTTTCAGGCGAAATTTGCTTTTCCATTTAGGGCAAGAATATTAAAAGCCTAGTCTGTGTTAGTGTCTGCTGCCATGGCCTTTGGACTTCAAGTTTTATTACTTAACTGAAATGCACGACTTACTTAGATTTAAATGTATCATGGTCTGTTGAATACTTGATGAGGCCTTGATAAAATACTTGCTGGAATGTCTATCTTAATTGTGAAAATGATAAAATAAGGAATAATTCACTTTATGCTCGCAGTGTATTCACATTAAGCGTGATGTAATTTCAAGCCTCGCTTTAACCACGGAAACCTCAACGGATCAGATGCCTTCAAAGGGAGTGGGTCAAAGGTCATAGAGAGAGACATAACATTTTGGGAGCAATTTTAGGTTAGAATTCAGTCTGAGTCCGAAACCTTACGGATTTCAGAATATTCGACGTTTCACGTTTTAGAAAAAGTCACATCCCTGAGCTGTCGATATTGCTCATAATATTTAAGCATTAACCGCTGATTTAGGAGAAAAGATACAGCGATATCTGAAATGGGCTCTTAAATAATTATCTACCTATCAAGATGAATTTCAATTTTCGTATTTGCAACTGAATGTATTCTTGGCAGTATTTATGAAATTTACGACCAAATGTCATTCATCTTTGGAGGCATAATGAAAGATTTTGAATGCAACATTTCGAGCAAGATTATATATATATATATATATATATATATATATATATATATATATATATATATATATATATATATATATATATATATATATATATATATATATGTATATATATGTATATATATATATATATATATATATATATATATATATATATATATGTTTGTATGTATGTATGTATGTATGTGTGTGTGTGTGTATGTTCCAGCATAACTCTGAAATGCATTGAGCAATTTCAACCAAACTTGGTATGCGTATGACTTACTATCTGGGAAAGAATACTGTGGGGTAAGACATCACTGACACCAAAGGGGGTGGGGTGGGGGTGGGAAGGGGTGATATATAAAAATAACCAAAAACAACAGATATTAGTGTCTAATCCATAGTTTTCGAGGTCGCTGAGATGAACAGAGACACTCCCAATGCCCTTTCACTCCACGCCCCGATTGGAAAGTGGCTGGGAAGGGGGTGACATGTAAAAATAACCGAAAAAAATTTATATTAGTGTGTAATCCATAGTTTTCGAGGTTGCTGAGATAATAGTGACACTCCTGATGCCCTTTCATTCCAAGTTCAGCCCCGTTAGGAAGGGGGTGGTGAGGAGTGAAAAATAAACTGTCAAAAATAACAGATATTAGTATCTAATCCATAGTTTTCGAGGTTGCTGAGACGAATAGTGGCACTCCAGATGCCCTTTAAGTCCAAGTTCAGCCCCGATAAGAATGGTGGGTGAGAAGAAGTGTAACATGAAATGTCAAAAACGCTGGGCAAGGTACTGTAATTGAAGCAACTATCTTAACTGGAAAGGGAGAGAGAGAGAGAGAGAGAGAGAGAGGCAGTGTAAGAGAAAGTAGAGGGGTTGCTAGGGAGGAGAAAGAGGGAGAGAGAGAGAGAGAGAGAGTTTATTGGTTGTCACTAAGAGATTTCCCGGGCAGCAGCTGGGTTGGTCAGCTTGTATATATATATATATATATATATATATATATATATATATATATATATATATATATATATATACATATATACATATATACATATATATAGCTAGATAGATAGATAAATAGATGGATAGATACGATATTGACATTTAGATATATATATATATATATATATATATATATATATATATATATATATATATATATATATATATATATATATATATACATTAGTATTTATTTCATATATTTGTAAATTCACCTTACATGTTAAGACTCCGAATGGTGCCACCCTTTTGGGCCTAGGATGCAGAATGTTTTATACCCTGCTGGTTTTCCAGTGAAGGAAGATGAACAACTAAGGAGCTGAGTAGTATTTGGACCACCAATGAATACCAGACGCTTTTACCACATAGGGCCCATTTCCATCATTTGGGGGCATAGGCTCGTGTCTAGTTATCATATTGCAATAATGAATGCCTAAAACGTACGGTTATACCTTCTAGAGTTACACTGAGTTGTTATTTTAAAAAAATAATGGTGAATCTGGGCAACAACGCTGAGTCTGGCAAGTGAAAATAGTTATAATAAATCTCAATGACTCGGATAAGAGTGAAATTGAATGTTTCAGGGAAAGTTCTAGTCTGTACCTAGTTGGGTTGTGCTCTGTGAAATAAATACAAAGGTGGGGAACAGGAGGCATGATCGTAGTTGGAAGGCAGAGAGATACTAAATCGAGCAACGAATGACTCTTGTCACTTTGTGCTTAGAGACCTTGATTGTTGGAAATGCATGGCTTCCACAGAGGAACATTCAAGTATGCCTGAGAAAGGATAATGTATAAAGAAAGTCTGTTAGGCTACACGATGGTACAGAGTAGTAAAAAGAAGAAGGAATGGTTGGTTATGTATCTAATATACTGTATAGTCATAATACAAAAGTAAAGGAAATATACACGTTTTCATAAAACTGATTTTCTCACTGTATTTCCATTACCGACTCCCACATGTATATATATGTGATCTATTTGCTACAAAAATGAAAAGATCACTTACCTGAGAGAAATTTCCAAACTGACAACCTCAAAGTTCACTTATTTAAAGATCACAATGATCATTTGGTCATATTCTAGAAATGGATAAGTCATTCGTATAGATATTAGGTGAACAGAATAAACGCATTTCTTATTGCTTATTTAATCTAATTCTGAATAACAACATCTGTATGTTAGTGCACGAGTTAGAGTCAGCCGAAATCACCGATAAACGATCCTCATTTTGGCATCATCCTTTCGCCAGATCCTATCAGGCAATAATGGACATAATGGATACAATATAAACCCATTTGAAGAACAAATTTACCCATTAAAGAAGCTTTTAGAAGCAGAGGAGAAATTTCTTCGGAGTTCATTGCGGAAAGGGATTCTGTTTGTCATGGAGAAAACGAACCAATTTATCTTTCCAATGGGGTTGATCCTCCAAACTGAGGTTTGATGCCCAAGAAGGGTTAATCTCTCCGAAGTGGCTGATGCTCCTTAAAACGAAAAAGAGTAGAATTTCGGACAACAGAGATTGTCTTCTCAGTGGACGCATATATCTGTTGCTTCTTTCGGTTCAAAAGCCCTTAGGCATAGAAAAAAAATATATATTCAGTGACATCGCTCTCTCATATATCCAGGCAACTGGTTACACTATCCCACGTGAGCTCAGTGTCACTATCAATATTATTATATTCGAATTGTGACCTAAAAGAATGCTTAGCCAGTGGCTAGTAGGTATTAGTGCAGCAGATTGCTGTAAAAATCGTTCAGATAGAAACAAACAAGAAATTTGGCACAAACATTCCTAAGACTACGCTCTCTTAGAAAAGGGCGCTGGCCACCTGAAAATCCAAGATGGCGGCTATTTTTCAAAATGGCTGCCATCTATGTTGAGATTCACTGGTTTGGGAGCATCTATTGGATGGAATATGCCAGTTTTTTTAAACCTCGACTTTTAGGTTATAAAAATGTTCCATACCACACATTTTATTGAAAACCCTTACTAAATGAATTGTAACCAAGATGGCGTACAAAATGGTTGCCATAAAAGTTTTTTTTCTATCCACAGCGCTAGCAGAACATAGAGACCAACTGTTTTTATTTAATGGTATATTCATGTGATCAGACAGTTTAACTAATATGCTATTTTCAACTGAAATAGTAATGGTATGGTCACATACAACATTGTGTCTAAGACTGTAACCATAAAAAGAAAAGAAGAGAAATACGGACTAAATGCAACCAATCTATGTATAGGTCTCTCAACCTACACCTTTGAAAAATTCGAGGATAAGAAGGTAGGCATAGCATGACACGTTGGATGCTCAAGCTAGATTATCTACTGAAGAGAGGGCAATATTTATCTAGACTTCACATTTGCAGGTGTGCACAGAGCTGTGCAGGGAAGACCCAGCTTGTAGCACTTGCACCTTTCCCGACAGCCTGCTTTGCATCCACATTTGGTAAGCTGTTGGCAACTCTTGGCTAAGGGCGAGTTGGTTGTCCAGAGGACTTGCCATGCTTCACCAGACTTTTGCCATCCCCACTCAGCAGGGTTCTCTGGCTGTGGCTGACACTGGGTGGCCTGCCCCACACACAACCAGCCTGGTACGCAGCACGCTTGGTGTGTTGGAGGAGAGCTCCTGGTTGGTGGAATGGCCTCATGCCCTTGTTTTCTGGCAAACATATCAAGTCTAGCCTCATCCACAGTGCCAGCAGTGCTGGATCTTTCATACATAAGTATGACAAACCTCTCAGGACCTTCAGGTCACTCTCTTCCACTCTGAGAGGGTAGTGACTCAGTTTGGAGAACACAGTGGAGGCCTCTGGAAAGATGTTCCATGTCTGCCAGGCGGTCTTCTTGCCCTTGCTCGGAAGGCTGACACTGTATCACAGCCTGTGAACGCATGGAAGAAGAGCATGCCATTCACCTTCTCCTGGCCCAGAGGTTGCACAGGTCATGCACAGCAATCCAGCGCAGGCTCTGGCCTTGGCCAAATGCCACCCATAGCTTCTCTAGCCCTAGATTGTGGAGAGTGGAGAAAGCACTGACTGCAACGACAAGAACATCTGTGTCATTTGCTTTAACCGTGATGGTCTTGGCTCCATGTTCTGTGGCATATTTGGCATGGAGAAAGATGCGGGTGTCAGCTTCTCATGAGAGCACTTTTTCCAGTCCCTGAAGACTAGCCTCATGAGTGCTGAGGACAGCAGACCCTTTCGTGGCAATGACAACATTTGTGGCAGACATCTGGGCAACTTTGTCTGCCAGGAACTGGAACAACTCTGTCTTGTTGGCATCGTGTCTTAGGAAATTGCGCCAGTTGGATGGAATTGTGTTCTTGTCTGTCACCTTGCGCCTTCCTCCTTGACCACGTTGGAGCCTGGTCTCAGCTTTGAGGCTGGATGTATTGTATACATCAAATACAAGATGTGATGATGTGTACTTGCTGCTATAGGATTGTATCACAGGCAAGAAGTCGCAAAGTGCATAGCCCTCAAAGGTCTTTCCTTTCTTTGGTGGCAGGCATGGACCAAAGCTGATCCATCTACAATGAGGGACATCAGTCTTTGGTTCTTTTTCTTCTAGTGTAACATGACTCTCCAGGACCGAGGTCAGCTGAGACTTCTGACATGTACAGCCTCCTTGGTGGGGTGCTGAAATATGGAGATGCTAGTTCCATGGAAGGAGGTAGTGGCAGTAGTTGCAGATGGGTTGTGGTCGATGTTGTCCATCACTGCAGTGGTGAACAACCCTTTTCGCAGTACTGGGGACAGACCACACCCTCCTCCACATATTTGCTAACTGTGGCATCTCCTAACTGTGCAGAGACCTCCAGTACTCTGTCATAAGAGATACTGAGGCCATACTGATGTAGCATTTCAACCAGGTTTCTCTTCCTGGTTTTGGCATAGACTGAGAGTCCCCATGTAGACTGGGAATGGTGTTTCTCTGTCTTTGGAGTGTCTATGAGTTGTTGCTCCTCTTTGTATCGGGGTAGCAGTTGAACTGCATGAGCTGTGCAATGGCCTGGTCTGACTTTGATGCTCCAAATCGTAACTGTGACTTGATGTCAGCCCCATGCTCAACCATCCCTACAAACTGGAGCAGGAGAGGAGGCACAGAATTTCGTACACAAGCCTCAGAAAATGTGCCATCAAACCGTGACTGATGATCAAGTATAGACTTTCTGAGAATATTTGCTGCTTTAGCAATGATAACTGCCTCTGAAAGATCAGATGATTGAGCAAGTGCTTTTCCCACATCCTTTTGAAATGCAAGTAATACATCTCTGCCAGATTTATGAGCCTCAAGTTCTGGAATTTCTGCCAGAAGTTTGTCTTTGAGTCTCGTGGAATTTACACTTGGTGACTCTACACCTAATTGTTCCAGACGTTGTTGGTAGAGGTGGCAAATATCTGCCAGCCGAAATGTGACTGGATCATCTGAACAAAGGTTGTTTCAACAATGTATGTCATCAGTTCTGACAGAACTAGTGGATACACATCTGATTCTGACTCAGTGCTACCTTGGTCTTTCTCAAGGCTCCTCAGGTAGGACCTTTTCTGTTGTAGAGGGCACAAAGACAGGCATGGTGATACTTAAACTCCTGTGCAATGACATCCCCACCAGTCAACTTAGCAAGGAGCTTGCCATCACTAAGTATCTCTGCACATTCACGCAATTTCAAGTCAAGGCCCTTAGTACTAGCCTGTCTGAGATCAGATGCAGGTGCCACTTTCTCACAGAAAATGCAAACTTCATTGTCATGACTGGTTGGCGCAGTTTTGCACGACTAGTCTCAGTGTTGCTGGTCTGGTCATTGGATTGTCGCTTTCTTGCACGGTCCAGTTTAGTGTTGTTAAACAACAAACGACAGTTCACATGGTATTTTGCTGCATTTTTCCTGAGAGTGGCCTCTATGCCATCACCTTCATCCAGCCTTGCTGGATCCATTATCAGTGGCATTTCATTAATTTCACTGAACATGGGAATGTTCCTTGCCAGCATTGTGTGCCCATCATGGTCTAGGACATGATGACTTGGAGGTGATGTCAAGTGCTCACCTCTTTTGTCCTTCTGACAAAGACAACACAAACTCCAGTTTGTTTTTCTACTGCTCAATATTGGATTGGCATCACATTCTGCCATGATTTCACTTTTGATTAAGGCCGAGGGGTTATCCTTTTTACCACCTTAAACAAAGCACACATTCCTGTATGGGATTCAACCAGGTTCGGTCTCCTACACCTAGCCCGATCATTCATCCAGTGCCATTTAAGTCCCGTGTGATCTGTACACCATCCGGGTAAGTGGCATGAACCATCATGTACAGCCCCATACCACTTGGCTGGCTCTCCCGCTGGCACATCCTGTCTATTCAGGTGCGGCTATCTAACTATAGCTGGTCTGGGGCTGTTAGAAAGCATTTGGGACACTAAACTAAACTATACTAAAACTACTAGTCTAAGACTACAGGATTAGTAAAGCTGGATTAGCTGGCACTGAACCCATGCTGAGTTACACAGCAGTGATGTCACCAGTGTGCCCTGGTTGTGTGCAGACATACACTCTTTTACATTTATTAATTTTCCTTCAAAATTGATGAGTTATTCGAAAGAGATGGCCTCATTAGGATCTAAAACCACAGAAACCAAGATCCATGCTTAAAACGATAATTGTTGAACGGGCATTATTTCTCATTATAATTATTGTTTCTACCTTTTCTTGGCAGCCATATAGCCCCCATATTTAAAGGTAAACTGTACTGAGAAGCTACAGAAACATAATATTCACAAGAAATAGTATGGAAGAGCTTTACCATATTGCTAGAAGCAAATACATGCCATTCTAGTGAAAAATTAGCCAAAATCTGTCGATACTGGCCGCCATCTTGGAATTTGGCCGCCATATTAAATTTTTGCGTGGCCAGCGCCCTTTCTGATAGAGGAACTTTAAAGAGCACTTGTGCAAAATTTCATGCTTGTTTCACTATCTGAACGATTCTTATGAAATATGCAATTATCTGCTGCACTATATCGTATTGTCGGTTGAAACAGAAAACTGGAACTTAGTTCATCTGGAAATCATCCTTGAGGGAAATTATGTACTAATACTGAATGTTGTCAAAATCTATATATTAGTGGGAATTATCTTTCTTTTAATTTGTTGTACCACTAAAATTACTAGACGATTCTCACTCGGCATGTAGATTCTGTCGAGGTGCTTTTTGTTTTCTGTAAAAGAAAACTATTGAGATGGCTATTCGTCTGTCCGTCCGCACTTTTTCTGTCCGCCCTCAGACCTTAAAAACTACTGAGGCTAGAGGGCTGCAAATTGGTATGTTGATCATCCACCCTCCAATCTTCAAACATACCAAATTGCAGCCCTGTAGCCTCAGTAGTTTTTATTTGATTTAAAGTTGAAGTTAGCCATGATCGTGCGTCTGGCACAGTTATAGGTGCCAACACGGGCCACCACCCGGCCGTAGCTGAAAGTTTCATGGGGCTTGGCAGAAAGTTCATACAGTTCTATATGCTGTATAGAAAACTCGATTGCGCCGAAGAAACTTCGGCGCATTTTTGACTTGTTTGTTGTTATGGATAGTCTGATGATGATCTAAAGCCATCGAGTGTCTGAAACGAATACTTCATGGAACATTCCCGTTTTGTCTTAAATTTTTTGGTAATTCCAAATTCCCGTGGTTTCATCAGTGTTCGTTTGTTTGCACATTCATGTCTGTTTAATAATCATCATCATTTGTATGTTATAATACTTCTATTACTTTTGCATTTTTCTGTTTTTCTTTTTAAGATATAGAGTTAGGTTATTACCCTGGGTTCAAATGTGCGAAATGTGAACGCTGATTTTGTGTCAGGAAAGATGTCTGAATTTCCATAGGAAAATTATCACTACTAAGCGTTATTTGTTTATGCCATAATTATGCAAATCTGCCATTAACATAATTCCGCTACAAATTTAGACTAAACATGCACTTGAAAGCATTGTATATAAAATACTTTTTACCTCTTCTATGTTAATCTAAAGTGTAGGCCTTAAGATAAACTAGAAAAATAAAAAAATACGATTAGTAACAATTTATCGTTATTTTTTACGCAGCTCCAAAAGGAAGTTTTTGGTGTTGAAGAAAGTTCAATAATCTGAGTGAAAGTTTTTGCTAATCTTTTGTAATTTTGCTTTATAAAACACAACCACACACAGAGATATTACGCTAAAAATGTCATTTAATATATCCAATTCTCTCTGCCTCGGGAATAACATACATCCAGAGGGGAATTATCATTGATTAGCTATTTGTCATCAGTGGGATTCGAAAAGCCAGCCTGTCGGCAG
>NC_089748.1:77179149-77226649 GCF_040412425.1 Macrobrachium rosenbergii
AACTCTACTCATTCCAAGTTTATTTTCTATCATTTAAGACAATAACAGAAGTAAATTTGAATAATAATTAATAACATAAAGGAAATGAAAAATCAATAAAAAAAATTTTTTTAGAGATATACTTTTGTGAAGCTTGATTTTTACTTGTTTGATGTAATGCAAACTTGTAAAGTTCATTAACTAAATGTAAAAAAAATCCTCTTTGCAAATGACACTGTAGGGCTTATTCCTTGGATATATTACAAAATAATGATCAGGGCATACAAACTCGCAACACATATTACATTTTGTACTAGATTTCCTGTCTCTACCCCTTGTACATGCTTTGCATCTGGAACGCTTTTCTGATGGAACAGCGGGAGCAGGAGCAAGTCGGTCCTCTTCTGGATTGCTTGAAGAAGTACTAGCTTTCCTAGACTCTGTACTTTTGACTCAAAGCCATTCCCAGCTCAGAAAGAAAAAGTCGCTTCTTGTGGCTTTTCCCATTTGGTAATTTGGAAACACACATGTATAAAGAATGAATGCATTGTAACATGTCAGATCAAGCAAGTTGCACCAAACTGGAACATGCCACCTTTTACTGGTGTATTTGACACTGTATGTACCAAGCCTTTCGTCCACGCAATCGACACCACCCTTTGTAGAATCATAATACAATATTACTTCTGGCCTCTTCGTTTTACTCTCACTCAGTTTCTCATCCTTGTGCCGGCTTGACAGTAAGAATACATTTTTATTCTTCTTGGCCTTATAGGAGACAATTTGCATTCCCTCTTCACTATAGGCAAACATACTTTCGTACAATCCCCTTTTCTTTGTTTCCCGCAGTTCCTTTGGCACTTCCCTTCTCTTACTACTAATAGTAGCAACTGATGACATTCTTTTGAATGAAAGTTCTCAAGCTACCACAATCCAGAATTTCAAACCGTATTTGGCAGGCTTTGAAGTCATATATTGGATGTAACTGCAACGTCCCCGAAATGGGTATAGTTGCTCATCAACAGTAACACACTCACTATGCTGGTAGCATCGTTGAGAATTTTCAACAAATCCATCTACCAACAAGCGAACAGCAGCTAACTTATCTCTAGCATGCCTACTGTTTCTTGTAGTAGGATTATCGAAACGTAGTGCTCCACAAATCTGTTCAAATCTGTTGACTGACATGGTTTTCGAAAATATAGGAGGCCCAAATGGAGGGTTCCATAATTGCCTGACAGCTTGATTTTTGCTTTTGTAAACTCCTCTTAGAATGCACAAACCTATGTAAGCTTGAAATTCTTCAAGTACAAATGTCTTCCAATCTTTGTACATCCGTTTCCCTTGTCTGCATGTTTCACGCATAATGGTTGACAGCATACTGTTGTCAAAGATAAGGTCAAAAGCAGAAGATGGATCTTGTGTTATTCTACTTGCTGCATATGCAGTAGTCCCTGATCGCATTGTCAGACATTTACAGAAGACATACGACCCTGTGTTGCAGGAGCTGCTGAAAACCATTTATCACCTGACGGTGCAATAAACTCCTTATCTCTTCTAGTTGGAACATCTTAAGATTTGTCACTGGTAATATCATCATCATTATCATCATCATCATCGGCATCACTGCTTTTGGTTGAAATATCTATAGGGGAGGTGTAAATTCTTCATCACTTTTATCATCCACCTCCTCTTCGATGTCACTGTCTTCTAATAGATTCCAAATTTGCTCATCACACAAATTTTCTTAACGATTCATGGTAGAATTATAGTAATGTGATGTGAGTATACTAGAGGCTGTTGACTTGCTGATCTAATCCCAACAATCAGCTCAACATATTTGCTCAAAACGTTATTGACCCTAACAGCCAACCCAACGCTTTTGCTCAAAACGTTTTTGACCCCAACAGCCAACTCATTGCAGTTGCTCAAAACGTTTTAGACCCACACAAATTCAATACATGAACTGTTCTGAAAATGAAAAGCATATAGGATAAAAGTGTTGTTCAGAATAATGGTAATGTAACTAGTTTGTGTAATAACAAGTAACAAGCAATAATTGGAAGCCCAGACCATCATTGTTGTAAAAACATTCTCTATGATTTTTATAACATAAAAAGTTAATCTTTTTACAAATTATGTCTTATTTTTTATAGATATTGTCATGAAGATGTCGCATATTATCATTCACCCATCTAATTTTCTTTTGGAGCTAAATACTGAATTAAAAAAAAATATTAAATCTGCATATGAAAGAACTAGGGTGAGAATGACCCCAGTCATGCAGCGATGCCAAATTGGTTCATAGAAAAAAAAAACCTTAATGAAAGTCTCTTGAAAAGACACGAAATAAAAGAAAACATGTTTTTATGAAAAGCCACAAAAAGGGAATTTGCCAAAAAAATCTCAAAAATAAAATAGCAATGATTTTGTACCATCTGGGGTCAAATTGACCTCGCCATGCATCCAAGGGTTGTGTGTTCTACATTAGCAAGCAGGCCTTGCAGCTAGACAACAGTTCACAATATGGAAGCCCCCACAATGATATAATAGTGACTGATGGTTAAAATTCTCGGTTACGAGGGCACAAGTAATGTTCTTTAAGGTCCACAATAATATATGATAGTAACAGTTGTAAAACTTTATAAAACTGTATAAAAGCTTTCGAACCCTTCCCAGGGTTCATCTCCAGTTTGAACTGAAGATGAACCCAAGGAATGGTTCGAAAGCTTTTATATAGTTTTATAAAGTTTTACAACTGTTAAATCAGATATATTATTGTGGACCTTAAAGAGCATGATTAGTGATTATTATCAAGTCTGTCAATAAGTAGTATAGTTCTCATTTTGGCTGGCTTTGTATACTACCATGACAACAGTCAGTTAGCATATTAAACCTGGTACACTAGTGGCTGAAAGGCAAATATATATATATATATATATATATATATATATATATATATATATATATATATATATATATATATATATATATATATATATATATATTTACATGTGAGCTTTGGCGGATGAGTTTTTAATTGATTACTATTTTTTATGTAGCCCTGCTTTGCTGAAGGCACACGTAAACTGTCAATTGAAGCTGAAGTTGCCCTCAAAAGACAGACAATTACTTAATTGGATTAGGTCACCCGTCGGAAATTACGTATGGAATAATGGATTACTTTGTAACAAATGAATTACATCAAACCCCTTTACTTCCCACTTAGTCCCAACAAAGAAAGAATGTGCGGTGATAGCGAGGAAATTACATGAACTTTTAGTCAACATCTGACTCAGTCAATTTTCCCTGCTCCTGTAAAAGAATATAACACAACGAGTATCTGCACTCTAGTAGATATCGTACGTGGTTTAGTATTGGGAAGGCTATTTCTCTTCCAAACAATGGGCCAGGATCCACGGCTTGCCTAAAATTTACTTATGCTTGGCTTTCCCTAAGTCCTACTTACAGCACAGGAATAGCTTTTGCAATTTCACTAGGCAATATTAATTATTCATGCACTAGAATTCATAAAAGAAATATGATTATACCAGGTTCTCTTGTGCACTGCAACTGCCGATCAAGGTTCTCGAATAACACCTCTTGTTGATTCACTGAGTAAAACGACAAATAGGAAAGGACAAAAGGAAAAAGTTAGCCTGAGCACGACGCGTGCTCTTAGTCTTAAAGTTGATCTCTCTTTACTGGCATCAGTCAGGTCAGCTTAGGGTAAAGCTGTTTGTCCATATGTTCGTCCATAGCCCGTGGCATTCTGAAAAATTGGCAGAGACATCGCCGAATGCATAGAACAGAGGAAACGGAAGCTTAAGACCACCTTCACTAGAGGCGACATGATAAAACCCTCCCTGTGGGTTAGGCCCCCCTAATGCTAATCTATCAGCTAATAAAAGCGGTTATTTTTCGAAAACACGGCCTACCTCTGCCAGCTTAGCTTCAACAGAGAAGCTGTCCCGTCTTTGTTAGAAGGACATTCTTACTAAAATAATGCAGAGAGGGTGAACAGCAGAATATTTATAAAAGCTCTCCCCCTTAAGAAGGCCTTCACTCCCTTTCAGGCATGAAGGTCTGTACTAAGCAAGCTGTTCACCTCTATTATGTTACTCTTCTCCCCTGAGCAGATTTGTCCCGTGCAGTCTAACTAGCTATGGATCTACCTAACTCTAAATAGGATATGAGCTTTGATCACTTACTTACAGAATCCTAACTGTACTTAAAGGTGCTTATGGTTAGTACGTGCTACCTCCTATAATCGTGATGTTTTAGACCTAGCCAAATGGTACATTCTGTGGTATCCCCTAGCCTAACTTATCCTAACATGGCCGTAGCACCAACATAAGGGACAATGAACTAACTAAATTACAAGGTTTTCTGCATTACAATTGATAATTACTGGTTGGTACATGAGGTCTGCCTCATATGATAAATGCTTGCCTCATTGAGGTCTTAGGCCATGCGTGTCATGAACGTAGTGGCTCCCTTCACAATAGTTTAGATTGTCTGATTTCAGTTACACTGTACTTACGTGGTTACTGCGGCTCGATGGGAGGTGTAAGTGATAAGGTTACTATTCCGATGTACTTAATCTGGTCTAGGTTACTGTATGGTAGAGATCACGCTGGCCACCTCCTCTGGGCAAGGGGCCAGGATCACTCTAAGATGGTGAGGCACTGTGCCGAGAGGGCACTAGTGCCAGGATGAGCTCATGGCTCTGCAACTACTGGGCTCTCTTCCGCCCCTTCTCCTTCTTCTTGAGTTCCTCCAAGGCCTATCTATGTCAGACCTAGGAGGTAATGAGGGCACTGACTCTGGGGAAAGGCCAGAAGGGCTAGTGGGTGTGAAGTCAGGGGTAACTTCAGAAGCTACAGGAGGGCTCCCTACTCCAGCTGCTGCGACAACCGGAGCGAGAGTGATCTCAACATCTGCATCTGAGGAGACCACTTCCTGGTCTCCCAGAGAAGGTGTGACAGTTTGGTCCACCAGGGGTTTATCCTCTGGGGATGGATTTGGTGGAGAAGTGTCGGGTGCCAGAGGCGCTCTGGTTTCCACGACTAGTGCTGTGAAGGATCCTGGATCTCCCGGAGGAGGATCCGCCTCATGATTTGGACCAGGCACAGGATCCTCCTTGACTGGTGGCTCAACGTTCATGCCGGATGGAGCGTGGCACTGCTCAGTGCTCGCAAGGGCACTGGCAGCTGCTGAGGGTCAGGCATACCTGACAAGGGGTCCGGAGGTGCAATACCTCGTGGATGGCTTGAATTTGGCTGCGTCAGAGATTCCTGCCCCATCTGGAGATCAGAGCCTCTCGGAGAGTCTTGCTCGGGGGCGTCCGCTGGGGGTTGCTTACTTGGGCAGCCCTCCCAATTTGTGGAGTGGCCTGTCCGCTTACACGTCCCACAGCGGTACTGCTCCTCCTGAACACCTCTTCGGGGAGAGGGAGGACCTCTTTGTTGGCCGCCCCTTCATGAATGGAGAGGACTAGGCCAGAAGGTTTTGGGGAGTGCCTCTTCCGCTGACCACTTCAGTGGGTGGAAGGTGGGTTATCTTCGTTGGGTTCTCCTACAGTCTGGGCCTCCGTGGCTGCGAAGTGGTGTTGGTGAAGGACTTCCCAAGAGGAGGTCCTGACCCAACAGGAAGTCCACTCCAGGCTGAATTCCACCCACCATGCCAAAGCAGTAGGGTAGCATGCTCCAAGGTGTCATGACCTGGAACTTGACTGTGGGAACAGCAATGGTGTGGCCCTCTATCCACTTCATCTCCCACCGGATTTGCTCGTCAATAAGGTGTCACTGTGGTTTAGTGTGCCATGTAAAGGTCACACTAGTGGCACTCAGTATCTTTATGCACTGCTGGAAGCTTAGGTACAAAAGGACTTTTCTTCTGTGTTCCTTTTGCTGGTTTTTCTTCTTTGGTTGGTGGCACTATGGTGCCAGTGCATTCCTAGGAACCCTTTACTTGAGTCCAACTAGTTTGTATGTCAGGAGAAAATGCGCTCTACCCAAGCAAAGTGTAACAAATGAGTGAGAGAGAAAGGGAAGGTAAAAGAGAGAGAGAGGTGTAAGCTATTCGGTTGATGACAGTGCCTCAGATTAGAGGCACTGTGGAAGGAAAATTGAATTGTGGTTGTTTTTGAGGCCCTCGTGAGTGTCTGGTTCCAGTACCCGCTGGGCTACTCCCTTTCATGCAGAGGGACAAAGGCTACTTTCTGCTTAGGTCTGGATAAAAGACTTCACTCATGACCGACAGTTTCTAACTGAAATTAATCTTAACTTGTCCTCATCTATTTGTGGGACAGAGGTGTTTCTGGTTGCTTGGTTTAGTTTAATTAATTATCCTTGTGTTGGCCCGTACTTTCTATGAAGAGGGTGCACATACACTTCGGAGTTTTTATGGTTGAATGCTTACTTGGATAGATGAGAGAGAGAGAGAGAGATTCGGCCAGCAAATTCGTGTTGCCTGAAAAATTTAAGTAAAATTATTATAACTGCACACTGGCAGGGTTCTTATTTGGAGATACTTCTTCTTGGGCTATTTTAGAGGATTCTAATAGCAATTGTAACTTTCCCTGTGGCCCAAGTCGGACGTCTTACTCTGAGTAGTTATGTAAAATTATAAGTTCTTTTCTTTCATATTATTTCTTCCTTTGAGGTATTTGTATAGGAACCTTTTGTTATACATTTCCTAACTAAGTCCTATCATTCCCTGACTAAATTATGTCTTGTTTTTATCTGTTGTATAGAACCCTATCCTATTTTCTATCTATTGAAGTCTGTGTCTGGCTAAGATTTTGCGAGGGGGATTACTACGCAAAACAAAGTAGTTCCCGAAGTGGCAATGGGGGCAGAGGCTAAGGTGACTGTGGCCACCACAAACCAATCACACAACACCCACAAGGGTTTTAAGATGGCGGACAGTGAGCAGTCAACCCGTTTCTCAAAATGTCGGACGAATCCCTTTATAACACAGCAAAATTCAAAACAAAATTGGGCTAGGTGCAGTCTCGGCGGATGAATACACAACGGCTTGAGGCGCGTTTGTTTACAATTGAATAACACAATGCACTCGAATTCCTCTCACAAAACGAACGAAGCAAATGCAGGAATAGAAATTTTAACTAAATGCACCACAGTGCAAAGGATTTTACTTTATGGAGTTAGAAAACTGAATTACTACGAGCTACGCTTTTCTCTTTTTTTTTCATGCGAAATTAGTTGCCATTCACTTCCGCCATGCTTATACTACGGGTTCGAGGACACAAAAGGAATTGATCTGTGCCATCCTGACGGCTGAATTTACGTTAACTAGAGCTGCAAACTATGAAATTGACTGTTGCCATTCGCTTACTACTTTAATGATACAAAATTTTTATATGCTTTCTACGATGAAAACTTGTTAACTCCATCACACTCTTCGTAGGCTGAACGCAGTTACTGCTTTTGAAATTCAACGAACTTCGCAAATTTTGTCTGCCTTAAGCTATGAGAGAAACGTTATGCACACTTTCTCCGTTCTTTGTCGTGCAATAGTTAATTCGTTCAAAAATCAATATCATGCATCAATCCTTGGCCGAGGAAAATAGAAAAATATTAAATATGACTTGATAACTCATTAACGACTTTGAAAATACGCAGCTGGCACCATGTCAGAACTCAGCAATGTTCTCTTTAAGAGTTTGTAAATTGTAAATTATAAATTAGCTCCTCCCAATGTACACTTCCCTAACTACACTAATTTCTTATTTATAAAAATTGTATTCTTATTGCTATAATTCCTTGTCCTTTCTCCTTGTTTGGAAGAATAGCATGAAATTAAATACAATCTGACTTTCTCTGAAATTAATGTGTAATTAATGTGATTCCCGATTCTTTTCTCTCTAAATTAATTAGAATCTTCTGGCTAGGTACGCCAGTGTTATGTGTGGGCTTTGGCAGATAAGTTTTTTAATTGATTACTGTATTTTATGTAGCACTGCTTCACGAAGGCACATGCAAACTGTCAATTGAAGCTGAAGTTACCCTCAAAAGACAGACAATTACTTAATTGGATTAGGTCACCAGTCAGGAACTACATGTGAAATAATGGATTACTTTGTAACAAATGAATTACATCAAACCCCTTTACTTCCCACTTAGTCCCAACAAAGAAAGAATGTGCGGCGATAGCGAGGAAATTACATGAACTTTTAGTCAACGTCTGACACAGTCAATTTTCCCTGCTCCTGTAAAAGAATATAACGCAATGAATGCCTGTACTCTAGTAGATATCGTACGCGGTTTAGTATTGGGAAGGCTATTTCTCTTCCAAACAATGGGCCAGGATCCATGGCTTGCCTGAAATTTAATTATGCTTGACTTTCCCAAAGTCCTACTTCCAGCACGGGAATAGCTTTTGCAATTTCACTAGCCAGTATTAATTATTCATAAACTAGACTTCATAAAAGAAATATGATTATACTAGGTCCTCTTGTAAATGGTGGCTGAAGGGGAAACACTGGAAAGGTTCAAGTACAGTGGAAGAATACTAGCAAATCGACGAAAAAACTGTAAATTTTCAGACTTACCGTTACATAAGTTGCTTGCGCACTGCAAATGCCGATCAGGGTTCTCGAATAACACTTCTTGTCGAATCACTGAGTAAAACAACAGATAGGAAAGGACAAAGGATAAAGTTAGCCTGAGCACAACGCATGCTCTTAGTCTCAAAGTTGATCTCTTTCTACTGGTGTCAGTCAGGTCAGCGTAGGGCAAAGCTGTTTGTCCATTCGTTCGTCCATAGCCCCTGGCATTCTGAAAAATTGACAGAGGCATCGCCGAATGACAGAGGAAAAGGAAGCTTAAGACCACCTTCACTTGGTAAAACCCTCCCTGTGGGTAAGGCCCCCTAATGCTAACCTATCGGCTACTAAAAGCGGTTATTTTTCGAAAACACGGCCTACCTCTGCCCGCTTAGCTTCGACAGAGACATTGTCCCATCTTTGTTAGAAGGACATTCTTACTAAAATAATGCAGAGAGGGCGAACAGCAGAAATATTATATATATATATATATATATATATATATATATATATATATATATATATATATATATATATATATATATATATATATATATATATATATATGTGTATATATATATATATATATATATATATATATATATATATATATATATATATATATATATATATGTATATATATATATGCTATGAATTCTTTGCCCGCTTGAGAGCCACAGAAATGTATTGTAAACTAAATATTAAACACACTTATGTAAATTATATATATATATATATATATATATATATATATATATATATATATATATATATATATATATATATATGTACAGTATATATATATATATATTATATGTATGTATGTATATATTTATACATACATAGATATGTATTTCTACATATATATATGTATATATATATATATATATATATATATATATATATATATATATATTATATATATATATATATGTACATATACATATATATACAGCTTACATTTGTGTGTGTAATGTTACGTTTACATTAGGCTACATGTCTATGACACTTCAGTCGGGCAAATAAATTCTAAGCATATCGGTAAAGAAAAATTTCAGCTAACAGAATAAATCAAGCTAATCAGTTATTTCAGCTAGTTCATAACTATGAGCTTTCATAAAACACCGAAACTAGTTTATCTGGGAAAAATAACTTAAAAATTAAAAATAAGCTGATTATGCAATACAGCGAATATCGAGGAGCAATAGTAGTAGCTCACTAATAGTGTGAAGACTAACAGGAAGCATCCCACTTTTTAAATGCAAGTCTTCTTTACGCTAAATGTACACTCTGTTGGATTACGACTGTCTGTCTGTCTACTTTTCTTCGTATATCTACAGCTCTCTCTCTCTCTCTCTCTCTCTCTCTCTCTCTCTCTCTCTCTCTCTCTCTCTCTCTCTCTCTCTCTCTCTCTCAGAGCCATAAACATCCACTTTTTCTAACAAAAGACCAGTTTTTTGCTTGTATATGTTCATTTCTGATAATGAATATACACATAAAAACACACACATATGTATACGTGTATATTATATATAAATTGTGTGGCATAAGATGCGGGTTACACAGCAAAAGTAAACATGCCCCAGGTTTTAAGACTAATGATCTCTTGTTAAGTTAAGTTAAGTATACCTTAGTTTTACCAGACCACTGATTAACAGCTCTCCTAGGGCTGGCCCGAAGGATTAGACTTATTTTACGTGGCTAAGAACCAATTGGTTACTTAGCAACGGGACCTACAGCTTATTGTGGAATCCGAACCACATTATAGCGGGAAATGAATTTCTATCACCAGAAATAAATTCCTCTAACTCTTCGTCAGCCGGCCGGGGAATTGAACTTCGGCCCATCGAGTGACAGTCCGAAGCTCAACAGACTCACCCAGCGGAGGGCTGATGATCTCTTGTGTTACAGGGAAAAATGATGGTGATGAAGAGTCTAGAAGATGATATCTTCAAATATATATTATTACACTCGCTGAACCCAGCCTGTTCACACTAAGTTCAAGCCTTAACAACCATGACACATGCAAAAACTTCACGGTTTTATTTTGCATCTGCAAGAACAGGTAGCCCTGCTATAGGAATTTCTTCTATTGAAATATCTCTCGGCAATTCTTGCCTTGTTCCACATAGTGAGTTTGGATGATGATGATACGTGGCAACTTTTATCATCCCTTATTTAAGTGGGTAAAACAATAGTTGTCCTTAGAATGTAATGAAGGAAGGAGATGCTACAAATCCTGGCTCTTCCCAGCTCCATACACATCCCTGCAATTGTGGCTATCTTCAAGCTAAGGGTTGCTGTATGATGATGATGCTGATGATGTAATGTACCAGCAGGAATATAGTTATGCTGAGAAGAGCACATCATGATTGGAGAGTCAGTCTTTTCGCCGATGTGATATGTTTGCGTGTAACTCAGTGAAGAGGTCGTGTCCTGAGTTTAAACTTCCTCAACCAACTTCTTCACCACTCTTTACTAGCAGAACACAACGGGTATAGCTTACTGTGGTAAGTATACAATTTTTTCGGATTTTTTTCAAAAGATGAGTATTGTTGGATGGTATACAAATGCTGGAAGGTATACAAATGCTGGTGTAAATATGAATGAGAGGGGCTTGCTTGGGAAACTCATGGTTTCATAGGAGAATATTCAGAAGCATCCTTGGCAAAGAGAAAATTTAAGGAGCAGTTTGTTTGACTACGTTAGTGCAGGGAGAAAAAAAGAGCACGTTAATGGAAGCAACAGTGAGAAGATGAGTAACTGGGATTATATCTGATCATTATTTGGCTGAAAAAATAGGCAAAATACATTTAAACTCAAGTTGGAAAGGAAAGGCTAAAATATGCGCAATCAAGATAAATTGACTTGACCAGCAGGTAGTAAGTGGGGCATGTAAGGAGAAACCAGATAACAGAGCTGGAAGGAGTAGACAATGAGCATATTAAATTTCATGATGGGTTTACACGGTCAGCAGTTACTCTTTATTGGTAAAGAAAGGTACGAAAAGTGAATCAAGACAGTAGTAAGAGTTTGGATGAGGATAAAGGTTTACTGACGGAAAAAATTTTATTATTTGAGGTGCTATTGCATGACATAAGAGATCATGCATGGGTATGCATGAGGACAGATATAAGAGTCAAGCTGAAAGTGAAGAGAAAGAAGGTAAATAAAACACACAGATGGAAAAGATGAGCGTGAATTTTAAGGAGAATAAAAATTAGTTCTGTATGAAAGATAACGACGAGCAAAGTTAACGATATCTCAAAGATATCTCAGAATAAGGAATACAAAAGGAAAGATACGGTCTGAGTGACTGAAGCTCTGGTTCGATGAAGTGAGTAATAAAAAGTCTTATTGAAAGTGTAAGATAGAAGAGGTGTTGAGCTGTATGATACAAGAGTGGAAAGGTCAAGTGGAAGCGACTGTTGAGGACTTATTAAAGTTAAGGGTTAAAAAATACTGAGACCAGGAGTTAATGGTATTAAAAGTGAGGTGATGTGGTATGGCGGTGATAGTGTGATTGAGGAGCTGAGAAAGATCTGTAAGATATGTCTAGAAGAACAAAAGGTCCCACTGTATAATGATTAAGGTGATAAAGGTGACAGACTTATAGGTGAATAATGCTACTTCTTATGTCAGGAAAGGTGTATGGTTAGAGTTTGACTGCCAAAGTAAGTTAGACAACAGAGTTATTGATGGGGGGAAGAACAGTTGGGTTTAGGCAAGGAAGGTGTGCATGGTTTGTGTGTGTCAAGTAATTGTCTGAGAAATTATTTAGGAATTCTACAGGTAAAGGGTAAGGGCAGTATTTGGTATGCATGGTAGCGTTGCCAGAAGCACGATCATGGTTAACTTTAACTTTCATCAAATAAAAACTGAGGCTAGAGGGCTGCAATTTGCTATGTTTGATGATCGGAGGGTGCATGATCAATATACTAATTTGCAGCTCTCTAGCCCCAGTAGTTTTCAAGATCTGAGGGCGGACAGAAAAAGCGCGGACGGACAGACAAAACCACCTCAATAGTTTTACAGAAAACTAAAAGGCCGAAGCTATTGGGATAATTTTTTTGGACAGTATAAATGGTATAGGAAATACTGAAAAGGTGGGAAATGTTAAGATATGTATAAGAAGTGGTCAAAAGGTAGCGAAGGTGAAAGGATGGAGAGTTTTGAGATAGTTCCCACATTAAACGAATGGAGGACGGAAAAAAGAGTACATATTTTGGAAGCGTTAAGAGAGAGGAGGCCGGAAGGCCGAGAAGGTGCTAGATAGATGGTAAGAAAAGGTTATTCGAAATAATGTTGCCTTAATATCCAGGAAACGATGTGTGCGCTGCAAGATTAGTGGTGAAGGGCGCACAGTGCGCAGGGGGTTCAGTGCACTGCTGATGATCCTTATGTGCAGCTGTTTGAAGAGAGTGGTGTTGTGTAAGTTTTCTGTACAGGAGGATCACTGAAATTATTATTGTGACCGTGTCTTTTGTGTTGATCTTTCTCTAGAGCCATCATCTGTTACAGCTTTATGTAATATATATACATATATATGTATGTATGTATGTATGTATATATATATATATATATATATATATATATATATATATATATATATATATATATATATATAATATATATATATATATATATATATATATATATATATATATATATATATATATATATATATATTATATATATGCGTATATATATGTGTGAATGCGTAGGTCAGAACTTCCAATAGCAACATATGGAGACCGATGAACTTCGATAAGAGCTAGCCATATCTTTATTGCTTGAATTGAATTTGCTTGGAAATAACAGTTTAACTTAACTACAGAACAGAGTTGACGCCCTAACAATCATAATCTGTACAGGCGGAGATTACAGTAGTACATCTACCGCTTATCTTGCAAGTGTTTAAGAGAAAGACAGAAAGTTAAATGGGGCTTTCAACAATATTCATCAGAGAAGTAATGAACGTGAACCTTCAAGCCGTAGATCAAGAAAGACAGATAAGAAGCAAATGATGAGAGATGAATACAATATATTCACTCATTTGTAGATTATCTGAGAGTGTGGCGTTGAGAGGTAAAAACAGACAGACGAACAGACAACCGACAGACTGACATACAGACAGATAAAGAAACTTCAGATCCTGTAACGGAAAATCTCCGGCTGTGTATGCATTGCAACCTGCCATCTTGTGGCCGAGCAAGAGAATAATTAACCGCAAGAGAAAAATTGAAAGGAGGGGGGGGGGGTGGGGGGGCGGTGAAAGGAACAAGTAATGACCGAGGGGACGTGAGCAGTAAAGGATATCCGATGGGAAATCAAAAAGCGAAAAGGCGAGCAAAGAGTTTACTGTTGTCAGCAAGTTCAGGAAAAAAAATGAATGATGATATACGCCTTGTTATAAAGTGTGCGAGGAAATGAAATAGTTTAGATTAGAAGTGCTTGAAATCAAATTTGGTCACATTACGTATAAGGTGCACATTGAGACTGCAATAATTATCTTTATACTTTATTATAATACTTGATAAATTATGGTCGTTGTTTTTGTTGCTGCTGTTGTTGCAGTCGGTAGAGGTGGACGTTAAGATACTTCTATACACTAAGGGACGAACTTTTTTGCGCATCGCAATAACAAGTATCACGGATTCTGTTACTTCTTGTAATAACAACGTATGCGTGGTTAAACAGGAACAAAGATTCGAAGTGTATCATGTACAATATCAGTAAAAATTGGAAATGAATAGATAATTGAGAAAACACGAAACTTACTAATCGTACCCTGAACGCTTTCTAGAACGTATCCACAAAGATAAAGACTCAAAATAAAAATAAAAAAAGAGAGAAAAAGTATCATTCACGTGCCACGATCCTTCATTGAAGACCAAACCAGATTCACATCATTAAAAGAAGTTAATTCCCTTAATTGAAAAACGGCAAAGACTACGTACCTGTCGAGTAAAAAAGACACGTTCCAAAACCTAAAGTCTCGAGAGCTTTCGGAAGGAGAGTCTCCTGAAAGGATCAGGAATCAAGTTTCGTTATTATGCTCGTTTTTCGCGTAAAAGCCGTTTATCTCCCCCAAGGTGGCAGGGTACGCTTGAGTCACCGGGAAGGGTGAGAAGGCACATGAGGAGAGAGGGAGGGCTCAAGGAGTGGCATAACCTTCACGGCGATGTACCCTAAGACGTAGAAGATATTGTGCTTGTTACTGATAAACACCTTTGTCTTTTTTTACACTTTAGTGCTGTGGCTGAAATGAAAAGAAAAAATATTTTCTACATCACTGATTAATAGTCCGGCTCCAAATGGTACGGCTGTGGCATAACTGATGAGACGACAGTCTCCAGGATACATTTAATAATCAGATTTTAAATTTTGATTTTGTGCTAAAGATTGACTTTAAAATTTTAGTTTGGGTTCGTCCAGAAATGAAAAAAAAAAAAAAAAAAATGTTTTATATGGTGCCAATGACAGATAGTTAAATTCAAAATTTCGTGTGCCCCAAATGATAAAACATTTTCCATTGTAAAATAAAGTATCGTTTTGATTTCTGATATGTAATATTGGGTAAAAGAAAATCAAGCATTGTCTGTGGTATTAATGACTAAAATTCAGATTCAAGAATTTGGTGTTGTATCTCAGAGGTTAAAAAGACACTTCAGATATACAAATTACTACCATTGTTAACTTTGTGATTGCCTGGGTTGTTCTTTTTCGCAATACCTGAAGGTGCTCTTATAATTCATTCCTTGGTTAGATTCTTTGGTTATTTTACCGTGCTGTAAGCTTCCTTATGAGAGACAGAGAGAAAGGGAGAAAATTCATTTCTATCTGTTTTTCCGTAAAGATGAATATACCCGGGCAAATCCACCTTATTTTCCAAAGCTCTCGAAAAGCAATTTTTACGGCTAATATCCACGGGCAGTTCCTTTGATTTGTTTATATTTGCTCATTCGCACAAATGAACGAAGTTACAACTAAGAAACTCATTCTAAATCTTAAAAAAAAAAGAACAAAAATTCATTCTCACCCTCAAGATTTTCCCTGCCATGCATCCTATTCTATTGGAATATTTTTAATGGACCTTCCAGACTATGTCTGTCAGATGGCAGAAGCGTGACAAGCTCAATTGATTCCGTGACACGATGGCCAGAGCCTGAATGACCTTGATCCACCTGAGTGACCTGACATCCCCACCCCTGGCGATAATGAAAGAAAGAAGAAAAATAGCACGATTCTCGAAGACTGCGTAATAAGTGGCTGAACTGGGCTGTCTGTGTTTGTCAATTTTCCTTAGTAAAAGATGATTATCATAAAAATAAGCATACACGCGTGAAGTGGAAAAACACATGGTTTCAGAGAAATGGCTAGTTTCAGTACCGCAGAGACCTAGAACACATACACACACAAGCATATATATATATATATATATATATATATATATATATATATATATATATATATATATATATATGTGTGTGTGTGTAATATATACATATGTATATTTATATATATTATATATACATACATGCATATATATATAATATATATATATTTATATACATACATACATACATACATATATTTATATAGACATACATAACAGTACATATATAAATATATATATATATATATATATATATATATATATATATATATATATATATTTATATACATGCATATATATGTGTGTGTATACATGCATATATATATATATATATATTATATATATATATATATATATATATATATATAATATATATATATATACTGGTAAGAATTAAAGGTTGGGAAACGTGGGAAACATAAGTGGCTGTGGAAGGACTAGAATGGTAGAAATGTGGCAGTACAAAAGCTTGGAGACAAAAGATGTATGGAGGCCTTACAGATGGTTTGGTATATAATGAGAAAGGCGAGAGATTTTCTACATACATACATATATACATATATACATATATATATATATATATATATATATATATATATATATATATATATATATACATATATGTATGTAGAAAATCTCCCCACCCTTTCTCATTATATCACCAAACCATCTGTAAGGCCTTCATACATCTTTGTCTTCAAGCTTTGTACTGCCACATTTCTCACCATTCTAGTCCTTCCACAGTCACTTATTTTTCCCACGTTTCCCAACCTTTTTATCTCTTACCAATATGCATCCATTCTTCAGCTGCTTGTCTCCTCCAGGAACTCTTCAAGGTCCAATTATATATTTTTCTCTCTGCCTTTCTCTTCCCCTCCCTTGACCAAGAAAAACATTAATCAGCTTCAACCTTTTAATTTTCAGTTGGCCTCAGCATCCATTCTACCATTCATATGTTCCAACTTAGGCTGCCATAGAACACCCCTCTCTTTTAAATATTTGTACACACACACACTACTGCTTTTCTTGCTGCACCTCTTCTGTGATTCACCTATTCTCTCACCCCGTGTCCATCCTCCAAATATACTTCCATGCAATTAGGTAGTCAGATTCATTGCTCAACCTTCCCATTTTCCATTTAGCCATATAACCATACTCATGCTCACATTCACATTCAGTATTTTTCTTTTATAACTCTTTCACTTGTTCCCTCAGTGTCTTATGAGCACCAGTACATGCACATATATACGGTATATATTCAAAATTAAGCTATAGATATCAGTTAATATCGAATTAATTATATCTTGGGAATAACTTATACGCAAGGGGAATTGTAACCGATAAGTGCATCTGCCCGAAATGTTAACTGATATTTGTGGCTTAATGTTTGTAAATGCCAAAAGTCACGCATAGATATAAATTTATAATACATACATGTTTCATACATGATGGCGAAGAGCATGGCATATTACCTTTTAATTAATGTTACCAATATATATATATATATATATATATATATATATATATATATATATATATATATATATATATATATATATAAACATATATGTGTGTGTATATACATGTATATATATAAATATATATATATATATATATATATATATATATATATATATATATATATAGAGAGAGAGAGAGAGAGAGAGAGAGAGAGAGAGAGAGAGAGAGTATGTGTGTGTGTTTGTACAAAATGGATGAAAGGGAGGAAATGAAGAATACAAACTAGAATGTGCTAAGTACTCAAGCCTAAATAACAAACTTATACGAAGATCAAGAGGAGATATGAGAGAATTTTTTGACAAACCCATGTATTCAGGGAGTGGCATTCTTGTTAAGGTAGCCTACAGAGTTGTTAATAAAATATCCATTGGTAAAAAAGAAAAACTGAGGAAAATAAGTGTCAAACATAGAAAAAAGAAATACAATGTTGGGCAGAACATTTTTGTAGGGTCATGAATAAGACAATTTGACTGATATACCAGAAACTAACAAAGACCTGAATGTGCTTATGAACGACCTCTATTTTTCAAAGTGGAATCAATAGTAAAGAAACTTAGAAGATGGGAAATATCAGGTTATGACGGGATCCCTTCCGAGGTTTTAGCTGAAGCTGAACTGACTGTTTTTCAGGATGTGGACTGAGAAAACTAGGCCTGAAGATTAACAGTTGGAAGTCATAGCTAAGATACTAGAAAACAAGGTAGCCATAGAGGCATTGCACTTTAGTTGCAATGAAGGCATTCAGCACTGTTTTAGTTTTCTTTAAAAGAAAGCTATTGTGCCTGCTTTGTTTGCCCTTCCGTACTTTTTCTGTCCGCCCTCAAATCTTAAAAACTACTGAGGCTAGAGGGCTGCAAATTGGTATGCTGATCATCCACCCTCCAATCATCAAGCATACCAAATTGCAGCCCTCTAGCATCAGTAGTTTTATTTTATTTAAGGGTAAAGTTAGCCATAATTTTGCTTCTGGCAACGATGTAGGACAGGCCACCACCGGGCCGTGATTGAAGTTTCATGGGCCGCGGCTCATACAGTATTATACCGAGACCACCGAAAGACAGATCTATTTTCGGTGGTCTTGATGATAATGCTGTAGCGGCTGCACAGAAAAACTCGATTGCACCAAAGAAACTTCGGCGCATTTTTTACTTGTTTTATTTTGGATGGGCTAGAGAAAGAAAATGATGAAAAGCGTAGATGAACAACTGGTTTTAGAAAAGATAGGAGTTGTTCCTGTGTGTTAAGACATAGTGCATTGACTATGAGTTAAGACATAGTGCACTGGACAGTATCCACAAACCAACACTGTGGAAGATATTTGATCACCATGGCATTCCCGTTTAATATGTAAAGCTCATTGAAATCATCCTTGAACAAAGCAGATGCAAAGTTACTGTTGACAGGGTCCTGTCGAGTGAATTTGCAGTATATAGTGTGGTGCTACAAGGGAATCTAATTTCACCTTTGTTCAACGCTCTTCTCGTAGATTTTATGATGAAAAAAGTCGTCGGAGAAGGAAGAGAAGGTTTAAGTTGTAGTAATGATAAAACGGGACAGACTTAAACTGTGCAGATGGTGCTGTTTTAACAAGTTAAACATCAAAAGATTTGCAGACATTTAATAGAATGCATCATATATATAAAGGGACATGGCACTCAGATAAATCTAGAAAAACACAAGCACAAACATATGTACCAATGGATGAAGTAAAAGTAGATGGAGTATAGGTTAAACCTTTCACATGTTTAAGAACAGTGGTATCCGGCATAAGTGCTCATGAGTTGGAATTTAGTGAAAGACTGTAAAAGGCAAAACTCTGGCTAGGCTGATTAAGATTTGGAAACCTTATAGATTGGTTGCTATCCGTGTAGATACCCCGGGATTACGTATGTAATCAACGGATAGGTTTGCTGAAAGCAAATGGGTGTTACAGACTAATACACACATAAACAAAGCCACTCCAACATCTTCTAAAAACATAACAGACACCTCACGCGTCTCGAACTGTCGACCTAACCGCTCAGTTCTCCTCGCTGCTGGGAGAAAGGGAGCTGGGGATCTGGTACGATACATGTACACATTCGTTACCGGGGTCTAAGCTATGTCAGGCAGGGCAGCCGGTCGAGGCTACGGCCTACCCCAACGCCAAATCAAAGTCCTTCAAAAGAAGGCATCGTGCTTACCCCATATAAAAATGGGAAAAAGCACGTTAAAACGAAGAAGAATAGATTGCATTAGTCTTGTACGCTCATGATATGACTACGAAACTATTCTTAAAAGTATTTGTAGATTTGAGAATAAAGCTTTAAGAAGAATATTAAGACTCAGATGGCTGGAAAGAGTTAGAAATGATACTGTACAGGACTACTGAGGTTCCATACGTCCGGTAAGGGATATGGAGATGGCTTGGACATGTCCTTCAAAAGTTCCTAGGAGAATACCACTTGATAAAGTCGGCAGGGCGTCTGTAAGCACCAGAAGAGTTGGAAGACCCATAACTGCTGAGAAGAGCTATGAGAAGGAGATAAGCAGAGATTTGCGATAGGTAAAGCGCAGAAAAGACGAGTGGTGGAATTCTACAGATTTCCTTTGTTGCGTCTCACGGCACAGGAGACAATGATGATGATGATGATGTGTGTGTGTGTGTACATTTGAGCGTGTGATTGACCCATGATGTTTCACCTGCAAATTTGAAAGCGATCAAAGATGTATAAATGAATTTGTTTTTACGGTACCTCGCTTATTATTATTATTATTATTATTATTATTATTATTATTATTATTGTTCTTGTTGTTGTTGTTGTTGCTGTCGTTGTTGTTGTTGTTATTATTATTATTATTGGAAATCAACGCATTAACGTGAAAAATATGTAAATAAATTTCTATTCACATGAGGATCGATTCCATGACCTCTCATTTAAGTCTGTTCTGTTTGCCCAGCTTGCGCGTCAACTTACTTTGTGACCTCTGTGACTTGATTGGATTGGAAGCAGCCTTATCTGTCACTAGAGAATTTCTGGTTCCATCCCTACGTGGGGTAGAAATTTATAATTATCTTTTGAAACATATATATTTATTATGGAAAAATAATAAGTTTCTGAATAATTTCCTTCCCATTTTGCTGGATACTTTTTCTTATTTGCAGAATAAAATTTTTTAGAAGAAAATCTAAGAACTGTAAAGTATAACAGTCTTAACATTCACTGTGGAGGGCATATATTATCTATCGTCTGTATAGAAGGTTGTATACGCGAAAGTTATTTATTCGGAGTATAAAAGTTTTCTCATGAATATATCTAGAAAACGACATCAGAAAATGTTTAAATGCGATAAAAATTATTTTACTATTTGCGGATATATTTCTTTGAATGTGCAGCTTAATGTTGCTGTCTTTTATAATTTCTGAGAGAAAATATTTTAGCAAGAAAATTGCGTCTAATTTCAGTATGAATAACGGTCACCAAGAAATTTTAAAAAATGATCTTGTTATTAGGATATACCAGCAAGATTTACTAAGAATCTTGAAGAAAATATTTTCTCAGCAAAGGACTCTAAAAACATGATTATAAGCTCCAAAAATCATTAATATCACTTGAGATAAAAAATATCGTCGACTTCTGCTTTCAAGTAACTGAAATGAAAATAACCTATATATGTCAATCAAAACTTAGTTCACGTTCGTTTAATCTTTTAAAATCAAATTTGACCACGGCTCAAAAGCAAATGTACCCAAAAGCACAAGATATCAAGGATGGGATTATACGAATTTCCCATCTTTTTTCATCATTAGGTTTTTGTCCAATATTAGGTGTATATTTCTAAAACAGCAAGAACATACAAAAAGTGTACCAGTCAGTGAAATTTTACGTACTGTGAGCAAATTCGCGTTTTCGAAGAATACTTCTGATTGCATGGACACCTTAGCCATACAGCTGGTGGCGTGATCAGCAACTTGAGTAATGTTGGTATAGAGAGTCGTTGGTCTGGCATTCACCAAGAAAGACCAAACGACGTAATCACTAAAGCCCCATTGAACACCATGGGGTAAGGCAAAAAGGCTTGTTGAAAGCTAGAAGGGTAACGCCTTAGAATGGTGTTAACCCTTCTAAGGAGAAAAGGCGTCATTTGGTCTCGCCATTGCCTTTCAGTTTGAAAGACCTGGGTCTGATCTCGATGTGAGTAAAAAATTCATATATATATATATATATATATATATATATAATATATATATATATATATAATATATATATATATATATATATATATATATATATATATATATATATATATATATATATATATATATATATATGCTTAAAATTCACAGTAGATGCGCGTGACTTCAGTGTATAAGCGAATCTCACAGGAAAATTAACTTCTGCCTGTCATTTTCCAGTGGGATTCTTATATATATATGTATATGTGTGCTTGTGTGTATGCTTTTTTGGAAGTATGCTCCTGAATATAGCTATCGGTTATTTACGGAAAACACACTTAGGTAACATGTATCTTTACTTGGATATTTTGTGACCACAAGCGCAAAAATTTACTTTTAGGCTTTACGTAACTGAGTATATATCATTGTTTAATAAGCATGGACATTACTCCAGAAGGGAAAGAAACGTAAAGGATTAGTAGACTAACACCATCAAGGAAGAACTTTGTGATGAGAAACACGTTTGAAAGCAATTTTTCCGCCACTGAACTGCTACATATACATTTCATTCCCTGAAAGGTAACCACAACACTGTTGTTAAGACGATTCACGATTCGTTACCAGTTTTACGCTATTAAGAAAAATGTACTTTTGTTTACACAACATTAGTAGAATCGTGCAAGAGAGCATTTCGTTCTTGATACGAATAGTTTACCTATGTGAATTATTTACCTTACGCCTTGCGATTATTCCATAGCCAAAAATACTCTCTCTCTCTCTCTCTCTCTCTCTCTCTCTCTCTCTCTCTCTCTCTCTCTCTGTAGACAGAGTAAAACTTGCCATAAATGCTACTAGCTAATTTTCTAAGCATAATATTTTATCCATACCTGTTTTCATATTTTCGAAATAAAGAATTAGAGCTCTTTTTCATAAATGCCACCCTATGTGCCACTGACGGAAATCCGTTTTTATATGTTTTTCACAAAAGAAGAAAGACTAAAGCATACATAACACATCTGTATGAAGCATCTGTCATTTTGTTTTATTTACCAGAACCATTGTGTTTTTCCATTGTAAAATTATAATATCTCTAAATTAAATAGAACGCAAAGAATAGTGTTGCTGATACTACAAAGAGAAGCTGGGGCTTCAGGAAATATAATGAACTTCTGGCTAATTCTGCGTTGTCTCCAGCATGAAAATTCATTTGTTCTCATAAATGTATTAAAAATCAAGGCCTTATTTGTATAACAGTAGATTCAACTCTTTCTCTCTCGGTCTCTCTCATCGTATCGTCCCTCAACGTTAAAGTAATACAACGTACTTGGCATCCAAAATTCACGAACTCTTTTTGCATGTAGTTAATGTATGGATTAAGCAAACTCATTGATTAAGATATACATTTTTCAGCATTAAAATATTTCCTCCAACAATCCATGACTCCAGAGGAAAACAACAAAAAAGTCACTGGCACTTTCATGCTTTATCTGTTGAATCGCGAATGAAACTTCTTTGCGGAAAACTTCCGCAGCATTTACTGCGTTAATATACCTACACAGAATGCTCACTAGCAATGTGTTGGACCTTACTGCGCTATGCCTTTCATCTCTTGTCTTCCATGCACTCTCGTGCTTCCTAGATATCTATGCCCTATTTCTCAATACCTCTGTCACGTCACCTGTTCTCTCTCCCTATCTCTGTACCTCGTAAACCATTCTCTCTTTTCACTAACCTGTGACACCTCATTCTTTCTCACTTGATTAGACAGTCTCAAACCACTCTGTTCCAGCCTTTTTACCCCTCTAACTTTTTTTCACCACTTTGCATTTGTTCACATTTCAAACCTTTTCAGTTCTTACTGTGTTACTTATGCTACATTATCTCAGCAGCTTCAGCTTCTTTTCTTGCAGTTGTGTTCAACATCCGCACTTCACTTCCATGAAGGAAATTTGGTTCAACAAATCGTTCGCACATTGCAATAGACCTCCTAATTCCTCTCTCATCCACCGTCATCAATCACAGTTACTCCCGGATACCTACATGAATTAAGGGCTTCCATTCTCACGTCATCTATATCAACATTCATAGCTACATTTTCTTAGGCTCCATTTATGCTCATACCCTCGCTTTGTATCACATTTGCTCCCAACTTATTTCTCCTACAGACAATTTCAAATAATTTCTGAAGTTTCTCTTCACTATGTCTTATCAATACTGTATTATGTGTAGACATCAGTCGTTCCAAACGCCATTCATGAGTATTTTCTTATCCCTCAGGTTTACTTTTCCTGATTTCTTTCATCACTCCTTCCATAATAACTTTTAACAACCAATTTTACACGAAGCAAGAAATCTTATGACTAAATATTCTAATCCACACTCTCAGCAACTTATTTCTAAGTGCCAACTCTGTCATAAGCTTTTTCTAGGTCTATGTATGCCACATTCCACTTTTTACCCTTATTTTGACATATAGATAGCTGTTACGTAACAATCACATGATCTGCACACACACATTCTTCATCACACCCATTTGACTTTGTCAGTCAAAATCCTACTGTACGCTTTACCTGGTATACATAGTATTATTATCACCCTATAATGCTTGCAGTCGCAGCTCTCGCTTATACCTTTATTAAGTGGAGCAAATATTCCCCTCAACCATTTCTTCACGAGTTTTTCCTCATCCAGCCAGTCTATTACCACTGTACTGTAGCAATTACTTAATAATTTCATCAACTGGTATTTTTCCATTTGTTAACCTTATAATTGTCACTCTTGCATCATCAAACCATTTTCACGAGCATTTCTGGAACTTCCAATAAGCCCTTCCACTCTTGTATCATTCAGCTATGCCATTCTCCTATCTACTACGTTCGCGCACTCTTCAAAATAATTCTACTCAAGACTGAAATTACTTCAGGCATCATCTCTTTATTGGCATCTTTTATTCCATTCGTTCAGTAATCTATCTCTGTGCTTTTACTTCCTGTAGAATAACTTTTTATATTCCCTAAATATTTTGTTCGCCTTCAGCCTCTGTTTTTATCATTTGCCTTTGTTTTCTGTCTTCCTGTCAATTGAGAGTCCTGTATATTATTCTGTACATGTGCGCATGAACATCTGTCATGCACTTTTACCTCAAATACTCTTTCTTTTCTTCATGAGGCCTCTCATCCCAGCAAAGGTTATTCCATTTTCCTACCCTCTTATGCCGATTGCCCCCCCCCCCGTATTATTATCACCCTATAATGACCCCATCATGGGATTTTACAAACTCCTAATCTACTCCTTCCACCTCTATGTATTTAAGCCTAGTCCATATTACATACATTTTCTCCTATACGCTCTTCTCGCTTCTTCTGATCACTCTCACTTGCTTTAATTTCAGACACGTTGTCACTCCTTCTCTACCGTCAACATAAATTTTTATTAATTATCTCCTCAATCGAAGAAGAATCAGATATAACTCCAGGTATTCCTCTTTTCACCAACAAATCCATCAACTTGCTCTCCCAGTTAAATGCTTTTTCTTATCATCTGTTCTTTCCAATTTATATTTATGAAAATTCTGTAGAACTTTGTAATTAAAACAGTGAAGTTATTTAGAAGCTCATCTCTGTCTTTCCCAAATATATTTAAGAATATTTTTTGGAGACTATATTTCCGATAGTGACGTCCATTTCCAAGTTCATTTCTGCAATGCTCTCCAAGAGCTCTATATGTACCAACATTGTCCTATTTATCTGTCGCCTGCCTTCTCATTGAAATCACCTACCAGAACCACCTTTCAGATATCTCAAACCCAACCTTGTGAGAAAAAAAAATTATATATATATATATTATATATATATATATACGATTATATATATATATATATATATATATATATATATATATATATATATGTGTGTGTGTGTGTGTGTGTGTGTGTGTGTGTGTGTGTGTGTGTGTTTCACAAACACCGTGACATGTTTTATATAACGGATATCAAGCCGTAGATTTCATTTAATATCCAGTTCACTGTACCTTGGGAATAGCATACCAGTGGGATTCGAACCGCTGCCTGGTTTAGATATATATATATATATATATATATATATATATATATATATATATATATATATATATATATATATATATATATATATATATGTATATATATATATATATATATATATATATATATATATATATATAAATATATATATATATATATATATATATATATATATATATATATATATAAATATATATATATATATATATATATATATATATATATATATATATATAAATATATATATATATATATATATATATATATATATATATATATATATATATATATATGTGTGTGTGTGTGTGTGTGCGTGTGTGGTATGTATGTATATGTGTGTGTGTATTACCTACATATAAAAATTAATTATTGCACTATTGATTACCTTTCATAAAGATATAATTCAGAAAGCCAGCTGAGTGCATTACAAATATTACGATAGAGAATCAGTACCGTCGTAAAAGAAAACGGAAACTTGCAAAAGAGAACAATTATAAATCTTGAACTTGCTTCAAAAGAAAATTAAAAATCTAGTTGTGTCATTAATTTATTGTTTCATTATCTTTCTGAACTTGATAAATCATTTCCCTTCGCCTTTGAGCGTTGAGCGACTGCCAGCACAACGGCTACTATGGATAATGGATCATCTCTTGGGAGATGATGAAGGGTGAACTATTGGTTCTTAAGAATTTAATACTACAGTTTTTTTTAGCAGTCTCTATGCCTGCGTCACATACACATGTTATATATATGTATATATATATATATATATATATATATATATATATATATATATATATATATATATATTCGCACTCATTTGTTTACACCTATCACTACAAATATACCCGAGCTGGAATAAACCAACGCATGCGTTTCAGCAAGGAGCACACTTCCCCAGTTAGGTACGAAAGCAAGTATAAGTGTAGTTTAGCTGGTGGATACTTCGATCTGTTAAGGAGATAAGTGGCAATTGGAACTACTAAAATTCATATACAACTCGTAAAAGTGAACGTTAGACATCACACACGCACGCACATGTATATATGCATATATATATATATATATATATATATATATATATATATATATATATATATATATATATATATATATATATATATTGAGTTTCGAGTCCACAGATGACAATCAATTATCAATTATTATTCTCCTTAGGTATTATTCCTGAGGTAGAGCGTATTGGATATTAAATGATGTTTGCAGCTTGATGCGTGTGTATAAAAAATGTCACGGTGATGTGATAAAAATTCATAAACAGCTACGTTTCCAACACGCCACTCGGTTTCCATGGTACGGGTGGTTTGAGGCTGACGCTCAGTACACGTACCTGTACTCGACGGGGATATGTACCGCTAGATCCAAAGTTCTTTGGACCTTGATGTATGGTAGAGTCGGTATCAAGTTATACCTCTCTTGAGTCTTGACAGTCCAGTGGTAAGAGAACTCGTCACAGAAGTCAGAAATGGTTATTGTCGGTGGTCTGAGTCCACCACTTGACTATTCAGTTATTACTCCCCTTTGGTATTATTCCTGGGGTAGAGCGAACTGGATATGAATGATGTGTATAAACTTAATCTTTGTGAATAAAAAATGGATGGTGACGTGATAATATATTATATATATATATATATATAATATATATATAATATATATATATATATATATATATATATATATATATATATATTCTATTACTCTTCATTTGGATATAGATTTTTTATCTTTTATTTCCCTTGACCTGGCGTCAGGTATTGATACTTATCTTTTGACTTACTGTGAATACTGTTTGGTAGCGTTAGGTAATGTTGTCCCTTCCATAATAAATATACTTAACATATAATTAAAATGTTATTACGTATTGGTAATGTTTGATGTGTAATTTTGTTTTTTCCTCATTGCGTTTATGCACTAAATTCCATATATCACTGCATGCTATACTTGTTCAAGGATGTAGCTTGAAGAAAATTATTATAGTCATTATTTTCTGCTATATTTAGAGAGACTGCACCACATTCTTCTTAAGAAGTGATCCAGGAATTACATCCAAACGGGATTCATCTCGGATCTCACGTATGCTTCTGTTTGTTCTACAGTTATTAGTTTAAACTTTAAACCAAGCTCTCCTGAGGTTTGTAAAAGCCGTTACTCGACAGGTTTCACAGTCTTGCAAATACTAGGGAAAATTATATACACATATATGTATGTGTGCGCGCGCGCGTGCATGTGTGTGTGTATGTATGTATGTATGTGGGGTGCGCTTGTGAGTTGATTCACATTTATCAGTTGCGTGTAGATACATTTTTATCCGGCCCAAAGAAAGAAAACAAATTTATAAAATAACTAGCTATAGAAATTCGGTTGGCCCTGAATAAGGAATTGGATCGATAAATATTGTCTTATATATACACTATAAACATTGTTAGTTGATTACTTAAACAGTGTTTTGGAGAATCGTATTGGAACATGCATGTATTTGTTTGCACCATTGCAAAATGGCTAATTCTATTATCTGGAAGATTAATGTATAAGCAAATTCCGTGTTTATGGATAAGAACATTAAAATTTTCTAAATGAATCTGTGTCATGCAGAAAATTATCCTATCTTTACTTTTAAGATCCCCAAACTTTGGCTTTTGTTAAATTCTTTCTTTTCATAAATAGTTCCCAAGCCGTACTGAAACTAACATTCTGAAACCACCTTTTCGGCTCTTCCTAAAACGAAACGGAAGCCCTTTTCCAACAGCCCATCTCTTGCTGTTTAAACGCCACTAAGAAACCGTCGATAGTATTCCGATTAGCATTTATTGGAGCTAAATGAAACCATAAAAAATTTTCCGAAATGTAATATATATATATATATATATATATATATATATATATATATATATATATATATATATATGTGTGTGTGTGTGTGTGTGTGTATTTTTGCAATATTTTGGATCCTTCCAGAAAGTTATCGAACTATCTTTATAAAACGTCTTTTATGTAATGCTCCTTTAGCCATGATCGAATGGATTTTTTGAGAGACTTTATCTATAATCAAGCCGTTTTTAATTGAAACCCGTTTTTCATTTTTTTAAAGGTTTTCTGTGCCACATTTGAACCCCATTTTGATATGAAATAGTTCACACCATCAGCACACTGATGAAATGAAAACGATCTTGTTACATGGCTGCTGTTTTTGCTGAAATTGAAGTATTACTTCAGGGTAGGTGTGCTAAGAGCAATCCCTAATCCTCACCTCCGTTTCTCCACCGAAGGAGAATGACAGAAAGATGTCGATATTCGCCAAGACCACCGTCATGAGGAAGATTTTTGGAGATCTCATTTCCATACGCAATGTGAAAGTCGCCACACCACCCTGCTACACGGATCCTCATTCCTTTTTTTTGGATGTCCCTGCGCGACCTTTCACTCCCTTTCTTGTTGGGAATAAAATCAAAATAGTTTTCAGTTCTTCTCTCTCTCTCTCTCTCTCTCTCTCTCTCTCTCTCTCTCTCTCTCTCTCTCTCTCTCTCTCTCTCTCTCTCAGGTGAAGAGGAAAGAACGCTAATGCCCGGTGACATTCCAAGCGACCGTGTGTCTGTGAAGTGGAGAGGAATGGAATGGATATTCTCGTAAAATGTCGTATATCTTTAATGCAGCTAATGAGTTTTGAATGTTTATTTCCGGTTGTCGCTATGATATCTCTTGATAAATAGGAACAGGTTGATATTTTTACAGTTATTCTGTGTTGCTTCATTCCATACGGATTTCCCTTTGCGTCCATTTTGAGCTTTTGTATGTGAAGGAAGACCGTATTTTATGTGCCCGATTTGTTTTACTGTATTTTTCTGTAATTTAGAGTTTTATTTTACTTATTTTTCATTATCTGTGTACTACAGTTTTTATCACCTTTTCTTTTTAATTTTCGAATGATTATCGTTTTTTTATTTACTTAATGCTTTTCTTATTTATCTGAAAATTTTAGTTCCTTGTGGGTTGTAGTTTTGATTTCAATATCACTGCTGAAAGACCGTTGCGAAAGGATCAGAAACTGCTTCACAGATTGTTAAATATTTAATTGAGTCCAACCACATAACAGTATGGAGAGACTCCTGTAGTGGTAAAGGGCAAATTGTTAATGACTTATTATTCATTGTCTTGTATTTTTTGGATCCGACTTCTGTGATTTCTCTCTCTCTCTCTCTCTCTCTCTCTCTCTCTCTCTCTCTCTCTCTCTCTCTCTCTCTCTCTCTCTGAAATTAAAGAGAAAGTCAATCAGTATTTCACTTGTCTCCCTCTATGTGTCTGTCTCTTATATCTAGTCGGCTTTTATGATTTTAATCTCAAGTTTAACCAAAGAACTCATCTCTCTATCTAATTGTATTTGTGCTTGTTGATTTCAAGACGAAACAGCCGTTATTCCGTTTATGCCGGCCTCTCTGCCTCTCTCTGCCTGGGAACTTGCATGTCTTTAATTTAAATACAAAACTAAGAACGACTCTCTCTCTCTCTCTCTCTCTCTCTCTCTCTCTCTCTCTCTCTCTCTCTCTCTCTCCTATAAAGAAGAAAACTAATGCATAACAAAAACTTTTCTCTCTGAAGTGTCGCGTGTCCATAGAGGAAGGCTCTTATCAGGGTGCCTAGGCAGGATTAATGGTCAAGGGCTGCGAAGAGGTAATGGTTTTTCTCTCCCATAGAGCCCAAAACAAATAGGCCTCTTTGAATATAGTTAATTGAACCTCCTTTCTAAGGGGTGACAGTAGCAGGAAGCCCTGTTTGGAGAAGGAGAGAGGGAATGGGAAGACCGGGAGGAGAATGGAAGCTGGAGAATTTTCACTGATGAGAGTGTGGAAAGGGAAGGGAAGGAGAGAGAAGGAGCTGTTGATTAATTTAATGGGGAAGATTTGTTTCTTATGCGGTCGCTCCAAGGAAGGGTGAAAGAGAAGGAAGAGGCGGGCAAGGTACTTGATTACAAGTTGCTGGGAGGAATAACGTGAAACAAATCCTCAGAAGAAAATGCATGTGTACTAAAGTAATATGCTGGAATTTTGTCCTACAGAAAGCGAAGATAGCGATACAAACACGAGAACCGAAAAGTATTTTAGTACAGTTTTTTTTTTTTTTTTAGCCCAAAACTACATAAGTGGAATGGATTGGACAAAAGAGGTCGAATTTAAAGGCCACTTTTGCTGTTGGTCGAGAGATTACCATGGGAACGATCATGGTATTTAGTCCTGAATCTTTTGACCTCCCAATTTTCAGTGAAGGTAAAACAGTAATCGATAGTGAAAATGGGAATTAATACAAAATTTGTCACGGTAATCCCATACGCGATTGACCGCTCTTGCAGCCCCCATCGCATTTAATAAAAGTCCTGAACATAATTTTCAATGGGCGAAAAAATTTTGTTTATGTAGAGCAAAGACAATCTCTCTCTCTCTCTCTCTCTCTCTCTCTCTCTCTCTCTCTCTCTCTCTCTCTCTCTCTTTCACACACACACACACATACATCTGAAAGCTGGATGGTATTATTATGGTTAGCGATATGTTATTGTGTAAGAATCCTTATTTTATAAAAATAACCTTTTTCTTCTTCATCGTTTTCAGTTTGAGGTAAATTTGAGTTCTTTTTACGGAAAAGGAAGCTTATGGAAGGTTTTTTCCGTTTTCATCAATAACAGCTTAGTGTTCTTTCAGTGGAAAGATTTTTATTGGCGCTAGTCAGTTGTAGAAAATGTTTCCGTTTCATACAATTGCAGGAATATTTGTTTTTCTTTCTTTGTCCTTAGTAGTGTTTGTTGTGTATTTTATTTATTTTAAGAAAGAAAATTAACTCAGTGATAAAACCTTCATTGATTATATTTCCTCTTCAATAGGATATATTGCATATATGGTGAGTCAGTACATTTTTGCGCAAATCAAAAATGTTTTTTCAGTTATTCATACCTACGGGAATGATTACTTAACTGAAAATTGCTACATATGGTCCTTGTTTTCCATATGTTTATATTCCACGTGAAAATTACGGAGGGAACAAAAATTAGCCAACTAATATAATTCTTGAGATCACAGAGAAAAATCAGATAAATAATGAAAACACAAAAGCTCGGTAAGTGCCAGAAAAACTGCAAAGAAATATAGTTAAAATCAATAATTACCCACAAAAACTCAAAAGCATATGAAATCGTTATGCTTTATGCTTTCATTATAAATATAAAAGGAACATAGATACAACTTGTCATGAACCCGGGAATGGGATGAATAGAGAATGTGTTCTTTTCATTGCAAAGAGACCGGAACAGAAGAAAAATAAGAAAAAACCTTGGTGTGTATAAAAAAAAGAGTCGGGTTAAGAAAAGTATAACGAAACTGCAATTCGCAATTCTTGGGTGACGACGAACTTGCTTACATAAATTGAGCAGATTGAAGGAGTCGGATTTTTCAAGTTTTTCTCTCACTGCAAGCAACTAAAGAAGTGATATTTATATCTAAAGAAAGTTTTCTTGTTTTGTTTTGTGTGTGTGAATATATAAAGTCACGCAAGGTAGCACTGGATCCAGTCTTAGAGAATTGATTCGTTATTTTCCTTTCGAAGGCCGTCAGTAGAAAGCATATCCAAAAGCTAAAGGAGATCAAGAAATGAGGAGGTTATCATGATACTTGCTGTTCATAGATCAAGTGAATGTGACAGTAGTTTCTCTCTCGTTCTCGCTCTGGGTGCTGGTAGTAGAGCATGGGGCTTACAGTTGCAAGGTCCCTAGTGCGATCCCAGTCTACACCAATCGATCCGCCTGTGAATGGACACCATCAACACCCGGAAGACAAAGTAATTTTAAAGGTGTAAAGGTCGCTCACGAGAAGCAGAGGCAATGGACCGGTTATTGAGCTGCTGCAATAACTAACCACCCCTTTCACCACAAGGAACCAAGCAACGTGGTTGCATTGACAGTGAAATCTATCAAGCCATGAGTTGGGATTAACTCGGGACCACCATCAGGTGAAACCACTGAGCTATCACGATCCTACTCAGGGTTACCAATCTTATCTTAAAAAACAAATGCCAGTGAACTTCCAGCGGTTCTCGCCCAACTGTTGTCCACCCGCCAGCCTTGGCCACGAGTCTGGTCTTCTCTTTTCCGCTCCCAGCTTCCATCTTCCACGGCCAGTGAACTTCCAGCAGCCCCTCAACCGCTCTCCAACCGCCGACATAGGTTATGAGTCTGCGCTTCTCTTTTGTACTCCCATCTTCCATCTTCCAGGTCCGGTGAACTTCCAGCAGCCCCCTAACCGCTCTCCATCAGTTGGCCTCAGCCACAAGTCTGGGTTTCTTTTTTGCGCTCCCAGATTCCATCTTCCAAGGACAGTCAACTTCCAGCAGCCCCCCAACCGCTCTCCATCCATTGGCCTCGGCCACAAGTCTGGGCTTCTCTTTTGCGCTCCCAGATTCCATCTTCCAGGGACAGTGAACTTCCAGCAACCACCCAACCACGTTCCATCCACTGTCCATCCATGGACTGCTGCCACAAGTCCTGGCTTCTCTTTTCTGCTCCCAGCTTCCATCTTCAAGGGCCAGAGAACTTCCAGCAGCCCCCCAACCTCTGTCCATCCTCCATCCTTGACCACGAGTCCAGGCTTCTCTTTTCCACTCCCAGCTTCCTTCTTCCAGGGTCAGTGAACTTCTAGTGGCCCTCCAACTGCTGTCCATTTGCCGGCCTTTGCCATGATTCTGGGCTTATCTTTTGTGCTCCCAGCGTCTATCTTCCAGGGACAGTGAACTTCCAGCTGCCCCCCAACTGCTCTCTATCTTTTGGCCTCAGCCACAAGTCCAGGCTTCTCTTTTGTGGTCCCAATTTCCATCTTCCACGGTTAGTGAACTACCAGCGACGCCCCAACCGCTGTCCATCCTCCATCCGCAGCAGCCATAAGTCCAGGCTTCTCTTTTGTATTCCCAGGTTCCAGCTTCCATGTCCAGTGAAATTCCAGCGGCCCCCAACCGTTGTCCATCCACTTTTGCTTCATTTAAGATCACTTTTCTAGAACATTTCCTTAGGTCGGTTAACTGCATCTGCAAAGAAAGACCAAAAATATCGATCTGAAACACGGATGAGGAAAAATAGAGATTAGTAAGAAATGAAGAGTAAGAGTTCAAACATACAAACAAGCATGCATACACCCACCCTTCTAAGAGAAGGCGAATTTTCTCTTCCATTACTCTTTTCGTTTTTTTTAATTTCATCAGCTGGAGCAGCAACTTCCTTCTGCAGACCTCTGATCATCCTTACTTGTCGCTCACTTTCCCTCACATGCTGTTCATTATCCCTCTGCATTCTTCTGTATGCACTATTTTCCCTCGCCAATCTTTCTGTCCTTCTCTTCATTGCGTTGACTATCTCATGGATGTACAGTAATTCCTCTTGAAATCCTGTAGCAGGATGAAGAACTTCCGTCTTCACCATCTCTCTGTCTCCGAGGAAGGAAGGAAGAAGATTCCAGAATCCCCAACAGAACAAGTCAAAGCTTGATGTCAGATTCTAAAACAGACCTTAGCCTCACCTGTCTTACTTGGCAACGATAAACATTCAGTCAAAGTGTTTACAAATTTTAAATATGGCTATTACATTTTCAGGACTACTCCCGTAGTTTGGATGCGGGATTGGAGGAGGCAATCCCAGCATGTATACAGTTTATAAATTGGCCCTGTTTTTAGTATATATATATATATATATATATATATATATATATATATATATATATATATATATATATATATATATATATATATATATATATATTGTTACATGCTGGAGCCAGTTGGATGAAATGAGTATTTTAATTAACTGCCTTGAAAGCCAACACACAGCACTCAGAATATAAGCGATAAATGGAATGGTTAAACCGACTTAAGCTGATATCACATTTAAGTAAACAGAGAATTGGAGGTCGCTATGGAGGGAAAATTAACCAATTATTTGCTTTAAATTGAATTTATTTACAAATGAAGTAATCAGGAAATTAATATGAAAAGGGCTGACTGAACAGCGAGCAAGCACATACAATATGCAATAAAATTAGACAATGCGTAGCAAACTGCTGAATCTGAAAAGGCTATGTCCCTGAAATAATTTAACATGCAAATGAACGTGAAGGTCGCTACTGGCTAAATTAATTTGGTTGTTAATGCAACTGGGGTTATCAGGGGGCTCCCGTTCAGTGCCCCGGACTGCTAATCAGAAGATTCTTGCACGTGGCAGGATGGCAGTTATCTGTCTATGCTAGGGTTTGTTCTCTAGGCAGGGAAACAGACTGTCCGAGGAGCTGGATAACAGGTTCTGGAAGAGAATTCCAGGTCAGCATTCAAAACCCAATGAGTTTCTCTCACATGAACTTAATTATGCACAATGGAGGAATTGACCAATTAAATTTAATTAGCCTGCGGCAACACCAAGGAGGGAGTAATTTAATTCTGATCACTGAATTAATTTAAGTTAAGTTTGATAGTCATGGGGGCCAAGGGTTGTTAGGTTTAATTTGGATGAAGGGGGGCCTTTCTTAGGAGAATGAAAAGTTGGAAATTCGGAAAATGGAGAGAAATTCACGTGAAGAAAAAGCAGAAACTGGCGTCATTGCACTTCTTATCATACCTGATACCATCTGTGCAGGGAGCTCACTTGCAGAAGAAGAATTGCAGCCACAGAAGTTCACAACGCCCGCGTAGAAAGGAATGGGACCGCACTCACGATACGTGCGCCTGGCCCCCTGAGTGGAATGGAGTGCTCTGAGGTCTGTGTGGGTGCGAAGCGTCTAGTATTTTTGTTGGCGGCATCGTCCACAAGACATCGGTCAACCCGAAATGCAATTTCCACCAGTACAAAGTTCGAAGGGAAATAGATCTTATGTCTAAAACTCTTAAAGGTAAGGAGAGCAGCCCACTTACATCCCTAGATCGCCCTTTGTACTTAACGGCTATCTAACCCCCCTGAAAACATCCGATGGTGGACTAAGAAGTCGGCGTTGTTTTCCCCCAAATCAGGTGATCTGGGGGGATAGTCCTACATAAGTTCACTTCCCTTCATGGCATCTCCTCAAGCTGCCGCTAAATTTGATTTTCTATCTAACAGGCTAAAGGGACGAATGGAAATATATTATATATATATATATATATATATATATATATATATATATATATATATATATATATATATATATATACATACACACACAAACACACACACATTAGCGAATCCAGAAAAATTTCATGGGGCCCGCTAATTTTCATTTTATACATATATATTTATAATATATATTATATATATATATATATATATATATATATATATATATATTTTATATAATAGATTCTTTATCTATTTTTATGTTTCTCATTTATGTTATTATCTAAATCTTCAATGTTATTATTTTGTCATTTTTCATATGGGGAGAGGGGGGGGGGATCTGCCCAGGTGCCACATCCCTGGGATCCGTTAGTGCATTCTACGTCTGTCAAGTTTCTGTCGTTACTTCTAGACTTCCTCTATCTCCAACCATGTGAAGGCCAAATGGCATTAGTGACGTGGCATTACCATGCAGCACTTCACTATAAATATACTCGACAAGGTCCCATTAACTTTATAGCTGCGTCATTCAGGGTTAACTTCAATTAGTTTTACGTATTTAGCAGGAATACCAAAGCGATTCAAGACCTATGATATTGGGGATTTTAGCAATTTTATGCCTTCTCGTAATCAACAGTCCTTCAGAGGGGAATTTTTAAATTCCATGCAGTGCTGCGATGTATCTCTAAACTCAAGTATTTGATCTGTACAACTCCTGCCTTTTATAAAATCAGCTTTTCCATTGCTAAGCGCTTCATCAGTTTCCCTCTCCAGCCTTTCAAGAATCTACATTACTGAATATTTCATGACTACATACATAACCATTTTACCACTCTTTTGATTCTCCAAATCTCTCACTCTTTCAGTTATTTTCATGTTACATATTCAATACAAACAACTTCTCTCGACATCGTCAACATTTTTTTTTCCTTGCCGTTGCTTCTAACAGACACATTTCGCTTCAGTGAATAAGAGTCAGCTCAATCATCTTGATGCATTTACAACTTGTTTTTCGTAAACTTTTCAAGTCTCATCCCAGTTTTTTGCATACACCCTGCAACATTCCTTGCTTCCTGTATTCTGGGATGTGTTGCTTTTCTCATCGGTATACTTACTCCCAAAATGGTTAAACGAATGAACAGCTTCCATTCTACCATACCTGTATTAATGTTTATTGCTCCTTCATGGGTTACCTTCAGCAGTTAAAGTGGGAAAACTGCAATGAATGTGTGTGTGTCGTTTTTATTATGCAATGATTTTCTTTTAGAGGAAACAGCTTAATACATACACACACACACACACACACATATATATATATATACATATATATATATATATATATATATATATATATATATATATATATATATATATATATATATATATGTATATCATCATCTTTTTAGGATTACGGGTCTGTCCCCTTTTGAGGGCTTGTCATCACAAGGATGCAGTCTTGTAATAACTCAGCAAGTCTTTAGTAGTAAGAATGCTAGGCCCACGCTTTTTTTCATCAGCCGATTCTAATACCCTTTCTCAGCTGGGTTGCTGGTGGGAGGTGTGCAGTCAATATCCACGGAACTAGAAAAGGTGACCAAGCGCTTTACCACTCAGCCAAAGAGTCCACCTTAATTAATCGCCCTATGCTAGATAAGGGGTGAGGTCATCATCATTACATCAATTACATCAATATATATATATATATATATATATATATATATATATATATATATATATATATATATATATATATATTATTATATATATATATTATATATATATATATATATATATATATATATATATATATATATATATATATATATATTATTACAGACTGGGGGATTTGGGTGTAAAAGAATTTATGGAAATTACGTTTTTACAACTGCTTAAGTGACGATGGGTTCCCAGACTGTAAACAGAAAGGATGATGATTGCACTTACCTGGGATATTTATAGACTTTACTGCTTGGAAGGTTGTAAAATTAGAATCAGGAATTTCTTTTACGTTAACAGGGGTTTATCTACAGAAACAAGGGGTAAGAAAATGGTGTACAAGGCAAAAAATCCCCTCACAACAGTGCTAATATGATATGCCCCCCAGTAACAGGTACAATCCCTTCTCAAGGTAACAGGGATAAATGCCAGGCAGTTAGCAGTGATACAGTTGGGCTGTGAGGGGTTTGGCTACCTGACAAAAAATCCGAGTACAGCTTGAGCAATGCAAGGCAGCCCTATACAGTTTATCTTGGCATAGACAGATGCTGGACTGGAATGGGATTCTGGAATAGAGTTCCATGTTAACACACACACAATAATGCACGAAGGAAAATCCCCCACAAAATGATATTACACAAAATGCACGTTCTTAAATTCTAAACATTACGTAGCCCAGATTATAAATATGAGAAATCACTTAATCACAGTCTTGGAGTATGAGTGCATTGGGCTTTTGAAACAAGGAACACATGCTCGCCATCACACGAAGGGGGAAACTTTGGAGAGGAAGGGTTTGAGCTTGAAAATAAATGAGAGAAATGGAAGGAAGTTGTTGAAGAGAAACAGAAGGTGACTGGTGCCAAATTCACTCGCTGCTTACCTATTTCAGACGAATACTTGAGCTCCAAAATACCAAGTCTCAAGCTTACGATCATGAAGTTTAGCTGCCACCTGAGACAGGAGATATGGCTGGGCTGGTGGCTGGACAGCATCTGCTTGATTGTTTTCTGGAGTGGTGGCATCGGGCATCTGAACAATAGGACTCACCTGAAAGTGAATTCCTTACCAGTAAAACGATCAAAGGAATAGGGGTCTTAAGGATAATGAGCCTAAGGTTTAAGGTGCTAGCTTGCCCCCGAGTGTAGGGAACGCTTTCTTAGCTCATAGCATGGGCGCTAACCTGGTTTTCCCACCGATTTCTTGGCCTACGATTCAAATGAAAAGTGGTTTTATTCCTAAAATAATTTATTTCCTAGCTGCCTGATGAGGAAGGAATGTATATCCGTGAAAGGTCCCCCCTTTGGAAAGGCCTTCACACCCTTTCGTGCATGAAGGTCTTGGCTAAATAGTAATTCGTCCCGACTGGGCAGCTAGCGACCCTACATAAATTATGCTTTTGCACTGCAATGGCTAAATGGGCCTACCTAACTGCTAAGAGGGGAACTGGGGTGGCTAACTTCACGTCTACAACAGGCCTAACCTATCTAAGGGTATATACACTTCTACTGCTGTCCCTAACGACAGGGGAACTCTACTCCTAGGCAAATGCGCACAGTAAATACCTAACCTAACCTACTATCCTACGACTCTGGCACTGAATGAGTTGGCACTGACGAATGGCACGCAATGAAGTATGAGTTGCGCAACGTTTTATGATTAATGCATGCAACAAAATTAAACATGAATAATTTGAAGGGTAAATCACAGTACACAATTAAGTAAGGTATCAGTTTGAGTCTGGAACGGTTTTGAAGGAGGTTAGTTGGAAAAGGTTAGTAAGTTACACATGCCTAAGGTGTTAGGAGTTAATGTTACTGGGTCAGAGGTCACACAGGCTACCTCCTCTGGGCAGGCGCCAGGATCACTCTGAGATGGAAGCGGCACTGTGCCAACTGGGCACGAGTACCAAGAAGAGCTCATGGCTCTTATGTGTTAATGGGATCTCTTCTGCCCCTTCTTCTTCTTTTTTGAAGCCTCCAAGGTCTGGCTAGGCCCTTCCTAGGAGGTGATGAGGGTACCAACTCTGAAGAAAGGCCAGGAGTGCCATCAGGAGCAGGATCAAAGGCAGCCTCAGTAGTTGCCAGCTAGCCTCCTACTTCGGCTGCTGCGACAACCGTTGTGGGAATAGAACCAGCGTCTGCGGCCTGGCCAGACAATTCCTGGTCGACCAGAAAAGAGGTAATGTCTAGGCCTGCCAGTCATCCTCGGCAGGTGGAAGAGTGTGGAAAGAAGAAACATCAGGGGTCAGAGGCTCACAATGGGTGATGACCATGGTTGTGAGGTTGGGCGGATCTCCTGTAGGAGGATCCGTGTCAGGTTCTGGGTCCGTCACTGGCACTAACTCGGGGCCACGCACGGGGATTAAGGTTGACATGGATATTCCGGCTGAAATAGGCAGAGCTTGGCGCTGACTAGTGCTCGCAAGTGGCATTGGCAGCGAATTGGTGTGAGACAATGCTGAAGAGGGACCCGTGGGAGCAAGACGCCTCGGTGTACCTGGAGTGATTTGGGACAGATCCCTGTCTGGATGAGAGGGCAATGCCTTTTGGATCTGTGGAAATGGTGGCCGCTGCAGCTAGTTTGCTGGGGCACTTTGACCGTCTTTCTGAGTGGCCTCTTAATTTGCAGATCCTGCAGCGGTACTTGGTAGGATCCCTTCATGGTGAGGGAGGAGTTTTGTGGGGGCCGCCCAGTGGTGTGTTCCGCAGATTCAGCCTGGAAGTGGTTAGATGCGGGTTGCTTAATGCCACTCTTGGGCGAATGGAAGGTTTGGCTGACGGCGGCACAGCTGTCACAGAGGCTGTGTCCCGATCAAAAGAGGTTGATGTGGACTCACCGGCGGAAGCAGTCAGGCAACAGAGTGGCGTGGGGGTGGGACATCCCCAGAGGATGTCTCATCCAAGCAGGAACTCCACTCTGTGCCTAAAACGCTTGACGACCCCAAGGCGGTGAATTTTGTTGCTCCAAAGGTGATCACCCTGAGTACAACTGTGGGGACGGTCAAGGACTGTTCGTCCACCCAGGTCACTGTCCACCTGGTTTGCTCATCTACCTTGGCACTGGCTGGCACTTGGGCCTGATCAACCAGGCTAGAACCATCCAGAGAAGCCACTGAGACGGACTGTGTCCAGACCCACTTAGGGTGAGTTCTCTCCGGCGGCTCAGCCAAGGAGGCTAAGGCACTGATCAGGTTGACATGCCTGGGAGAGACCATATGTTTTGGGCAGCCAGGATACCCAGAAGAAGAGTGCCCTGGAGCTCCACAGTCTCGGCATGGTCCCCTGGGATAGGATGATCTCCTGGCAGTGACGGTGTGCTGGGAAGGTGGTGCAGAGGTAGGAGGAGAGGAAGATTGGTGGTTATTGGTAGGCTGCCGATGGTTGTTGCCCTGGTGGTTATCTGCCTTGTAGCGGCACTCGGCTTTGGCGTGACTGTACCTCTTGCAGATGGTGCAAGTAGGTTTGCTAGGTGGTCCATTCTGTGGGCGATTTGAGCCTGAGAGGTGTCCGGGTGGCACTATTCAGCGTTGTAAGGTGCTGTGGGATGGATTGTAAGTCTCCCAGGCATCAGCCATGTGGCAGGCTTCCTTGATAGTGGCTGGCTGCTTGTCATTAAGATACACAGCCAGAGGCCCGGGCACACACTGGAAGAGGTCCTTCAGCATGGTCCTGTTGAACAAGCCCTTGAAGGCATTGCACTGCAAGGATTCAAACCAGCGGGTCCCAACCTGAGTCTTGTGACAGGCCCATTCTGTCCAGGACCAGCTGAAGTTCTTAGCCATACCTCGGAACCGTTGTCTCCACCTCTCAAGAGTAATTTCATACGTCTTGGCGATGGCCTCACAGATGGCAGCCATGTCTCCTCATTGATCCCTTTCCAGCGCTCAGTGGGCTGCCTTAGCCATCCCTTCCAGGTGCTTGGTGAGCAATAAGGCCTTCTCAGCCGGGCCGACATCATAGGTCTCGAAGAGGAACTCGATCTCTTCGAGCCATAGTTCTGGCTCATCCTCAGTCCATTTGCCAACGAGGTTATTGATGGTTGATAGTGAGGTATTTAGGGCAGCTGGTGCGGGGCTAGAGGCTTGTTGGGCTGCTATGGCTTTGGCACTTTCTTTCCTGGCTCTTTCCAACTCGAATTCCCTTTCCTTGAGGGCTAGCTCCTGCTGTCATCTCCGTTCTTCTCTTTCTTCTTCTCACCGGCTCTATTCTTCTTCATACTTTCTCTTTTCTGCAGTCAGCTCCTTTACAAACTTGGTAAGGGCCTGGCCTGTGAGGCTGTCCTCCCTTCCTATGTCCCTGAAATATTGGTGCTCTTCGGTTGACATGTTGCTGTTGCAGATGGGCGGCTAAGTGGCTTGACGAGGCATTCCTGGAGGAAAGATTTTGTGACAATGTTGGAAGTGTCCTTTAGAGTATTGGCACTTCAGTGGGTGGCACCTTTTCAGTGAGGTGGCACTGGGTTTGGAGTGTGCGGTGCTAAGGTCACACTGAGGGAGCATTCCTGAAGGCAGACTTGGGCCTTATGGGTGGAAACGCTGGGTTTATGAAGTGATCCTGAAGGCTCTCTGGTCATTATGGGCGGATGCACTGTTAATGAAGTGCTCCTGAAGGGGTACTAGTCCTTATGGGCAGAAACCACTTGGTTAATGGGGGTGTTCCTGAAGGCTAGGGTCTTTATGGGTGGAGACACTGGGTTTGTGGCACTCTGTCTCTTTGGTATAAGTGCAATGGCTTTAAGTAATTACTTGGGTTTGTTGGCACTATGATGCCGGTGCGTTCCGGGGAGCAATGTGAAATGTCAATGCACGAAATGGCACTGAAGGGAATGGCACTCTGTCTGAGGCAGAACGGTAAGTAAGGAGTAAGAAGAAAAAGGAGAGACTCTGGCAGACCGGCAATGAAAGGAAAGGAAAAGAAAAGATGAGTGCTTCAGTGGTTAGGTTACTTGGTAGTGCTGCAAATTATTGGCACTGTGAGAAATGGAAACTGGGGCGTGACACGAGTGGGTTAGATTTTTTTTTTTTTCAAAACTCGAGTTGGCTCCCTGACATGTGGAGAGGGAGGATATGGGGTTGGCAATCAATAAGCAATTATTACTTGCGACATAGGCAGGTCTTTAATGAGATATCCGTAACTCGTGCACAACAGTTGCTACGACGGAATAGTTAATTTTCTGTGCACAGTAGTGCTCTGAAGTTTTTCCTATGAAGAAGCACTTGATGGAGAAAGGGGGCAGGCTAAGCTATGCTCAAAAGCGCTAAGGCACTACATATATGAACTGTGCTAATGGGTTTGTCCTTACGAGACAAAGCTAGTTGAAAGAAAGAAAATTCTTTGTGAATGACTTTTTATGATTTGTGGGTTGTCTTCAACTCGTAGGTAGGTGTGTATAAATTCCCTATTGGAAAAGAAAGAAAATGGATATGACACAACAACAAGTAAAATTCTCTCTCTCTCCCTTTTTCTTTTGCTCATGTGGCAGTAGAGTTGACTGACGCGGGTTCAAAATCGAGGGAAGTTAAGGTAATGAATTTATGTTAATCTAAAGTTTTTCTCTTTCCTTTTTCCACAAAATGAATTCTTGAACCTACATGCACTTACTAATGTTCTTGCCAGATGAGTGAAAAGGATGAAGATTGTGAACGGTTTGAAAGGAATTCGAGCGTTCGCAAAATTTCCGTTTTAAGTGGACATTAATGAATCTTTTCATTCAGTGACTGAGGGGTGGGTGATGAGTCGCGCACTGGGAGTCAGCTGGTCGCTGTTGGAGGGATGCTACTCACTTACAAAGAAAATGGGAATTTGTTGGAGAGCAGAGCACACAAAGAAACAAAGCACTGAGTTACTTGCTTCACTAGATACAGGTTTCGAAATGCACAAGTTCTTTAATTCAACTATTAGCAACGACTTTACTTTCCTTTACTTCACTTTACTTTAAATGGACATTAGCTAAAGCAATACTACGATCAAACTTCCTTTGCTGGTTGCTAAATGTTGGGGTGTTGGCGCGCATGCATCCTTGACTTCTTTCCTTTGCGAATTTGTTAGTGTCACGATGCCAGAAATTGCTACACATGCTTTAGCTATCTTCCTATTCTAAAATCTATCACAGACAAAGAATTGATCAGTTTCTTGGCCATAATTATTTGTGAATAAGTTCCTAACTAACTCACTTTTGCTAACTCATGCATTAAGCTCCCTACGGCACTTTGCTAATTCCTATTCGCTAAGAACTCGAAAGTTTGCGGGCGAAAATTTCTGTGTTTCTCCCTCTGCCACTAATTTAAGTCTGGCTAACTTTTCCCTATTATTCCTGCGAAACACAGATGGTTGCGCTGATGCATTTTTTCTCTCAAACACAAATAATTCACTTCCATAATCACTACGTCCTTACTTGCTAATAACTTATTGGTAAAAATTGTTACCTGCGGTTCCTTTGCTCCAGCTGTCTATGCTGTATTTAATTTGGAATAAATGGAATGGAGAAAATGATTTATTTTCTGGTTCGTTTCTAGTCTAGTGTAATAGCGAGGCTAGTGATCGCTAATTTGACTAGATCCTTAATTGGATCCTGGGATTGGTCACCAATATTACACTCTGGGGCGATTTGGGTGTAAAAGAATTTATGGAAATTATGTTTTTATGACTGCCTAAGTGATGATGGGTTCCCAAACTGTAAACAGAAAGGATGATGGTTGCACTTACCTGGGATATTTATATGACTTTACTGCTTGGAAGGTTGTAAAATTGGAATCAGGAATTTCTTTTACGTTAGCAGGGGTTTATTTACAGAAATAAGGGGTAAGAAAATCTTGTACAAGGCAAAAAATCCCCTCACAACAATGCTGATATGATATGCCCCCAATAACAGTTACAATCCCTTCTCAAGGTAACAGGGATAAATGCCAGGCAGTTAGCAGCGATACAGTTGGGCTGATCTTCGGTGCATTGTAAGGGGTTTGGCTATCTGACGGAAAATCCGAGTACAGCTTGAGCAATGCAAGGCAGCCATATACAGTTTATCTTGGCATAGACAGATGCTGGACTGGAATGGGATTCTGGAATAGAGTTCCATGTTAACACACACACACACAATAATGCACAAAGGAAAATCCCCCACAAAATGATATTACACAAAATGCACGTTCTTAAATTCTAAACATTACGTAGCCCAGATTATAAATATGAGAAATCACTTAATCACAGTCTTGGAATATGAATGGATTGGGCTTTTGAAACAAGGAACACGTGCTCGCCATCACACAAAGGGGGAAGCTTTGGAGAGGAAGGGTTTGAGCTTGAAATTAAATGAGAGAAATGGAAGGAAGTTGTTGAAGAGAAACAGATGGTGACTGGTGCCAAATTCACTCTCTGCTTACCTATTTCAGACGAATATTTGAGCTCCAAAATACCAAGTCTCGGGCTTACGATCGTGAAGCTTGAGCCGCCACCTGAGACAGGAGATGTGGCCGGACTGGTGGCTGGACAGAGTCTGCTTGATTGTTTTCTGGAGCAGTGGCGTCGGTCGTCTGAACAATAGGCCTCACCCAAAAGTGAATTCCTTGCCAGTAAAAAGATCAAAGGATAATGAGCCTAAGGTTTAAGGTGCTAGCTCCCCCCCCCTTAGTGGTTTACGGCTTAAAGTCTATTTCCTGCCTGGGACTACTTTGAAAATATTACCCCAAAGGTGGGGGTGGGGAGAAATTTTGGTGTGTGCTTGTAGCAGGGCGGTTGAAAAAGAGGGATCTATTGTTTTGGCATGCTCGGGTATTTCCTGCCAGGTAAGAATGGAATGTAGGGAACGCTTTCTTAGCTCAAAGCATGGGCGCTAACCTGGTTTTCCCACCGATTTCTCAGCCTTCGATTCAAATGAAAGGTGGTTTTATTCCTAAAATAATTTATTTCTAGCTGCCTGACGAGGAGAGGAATGTAAATCCGTGAATATATATATATATATATATATATATATATATATATATATATATATATATATATATATATATGTGTGTGTGTGTGTGTGTGTGTGTGTGTGTGCGTGTATTTATATACTTAGAGAAGAGAGAGAGAGAGAGTTCTGTGGTATACTTCCTTCAACCACAACTCAAGTTTCGAGAAATTCCAGGAAAGCGATACAACTTTTGACAGTATCCTGAAAAATTCATTGTTCCCTTGTTGACATCACCAGTGAGTGTGTACCTGATTATTAGTCGAATGTTGTGGATTACAATTAGGGCGGAAAAGGGCAAGGAACTAGAACCTCAACGCAAAAGAAGGCCTCCAGGAGGTGTTAACCTCCAGAGTCTCTGAGCTCAGAGAACCGAGAGGCTCGCCTCTAAGGTAGTATAGGAGGCATATAGTTGAAAAAAGTGAAGAAGAGACTGTACATATATACATTTATACATACATACACACGCATATATATATATATTATATATATGAGAGATATATATATATATATAGATATAGATATATATATATATATATATGAGATATATATATATATATATATATATATATATATATATATATATATATATATATATATATATATATATATATATATATATATATATATATATATATATATATCATAAAGCAAGGAATCTAGAAACAGCTAACGAAGAAGTTTCGTCTCCTAAAGGAAGTGAGTATTCATCAAATGTAAACTTTAAGGTAAATTTTGCCCTAACATAAAACAAAATGTTGCAAAGGCAGTGCTATTTGGGAACCAATATTTGCTATCTTATAGCGCTTAAGGGAAAGCTTTATTAAGGAAAATTAATTTCGAAAGTAGGAAATAAATTCATTGCATGTTGTCCGGCTGTCTCTTTTAAATAAACTTTTTTGTCTTCCTCCCCCTTTTATTTTTATTTCTCTGTTTCAACAAGCTCCTTTGTCTTTCACGTGAAGGGTAGCAGCGTACGTATGTTTTAGATGACTTACGTCTTATTGAAAATGTTGAATTTAGTTAATAATTATCAGGCATATTGATGGGAGTAAGTCTACATTTAAACAGATAGCATACATAATTGAGCACTCCTGGAGGGTGGACGATTGTAAGCCATAAATAAGTCCCTTTTTTCATAACTTTTCGTTACGAAGTTACTTATCTGCAAGTTATTTCAACGAAAGCCAGTTTTATTTAGTAAACATCGAAAGGGTGCATTCGTGGTCACTTGATTACACGATGACTCATTCCACTAGTCCCGGTGACTTAACCGATGGTGACTCATTTCATAATCGAAAAATGCACCTGCTTGTCCTGAAGCCCAGATACTGATGTCATGGTAGTGCTACAGTCAGTAATTGTGCTTTGTACTCAATCAAAATTTTGTGTTATTTAACGTACTTTGATAATAGTTAATGGTGTGACAGGTCATGTTTAAAGAACAGTATTCTAGGTCAGAAGACATACATTATTAAAGCCCGACAAAATTACCGTCGACCTGTATGAAATCGCAGTTCACTGTGAGCAATGATTTTGTTTGGCAATGAAGATCTTTTTTATTTAAAGGTATTATGCATTTGTGGTTTAGGATTATACAAAACACAAGTAAACATATTACTAAATCTTATATTGTAGGTATTAATATAAAGAAGGTAGGGAAAAATATATTATATATTTCACATATTTAAACATTTTGCTTTGATCATTTTCATGTCTAGACAAGTTTTGAATATGATTCAGGAAAGCTAATGAATGTAATCAACTCTTGCGACGGGGTGATTATTTTACTTTTATTATAGTTATTCTCTCGTATATATGCATATAATATAATGCTTCACAAATTCCATAATTTACTTTACTTCTCATCTTATCGTCCAGTGACACTGAAGAGGAGAGGTCACATATCAAAACTGCAATCGTGAAAAATACTATAAACTCTCCAGAACTGCTCTCCTCCAAGCATTCTACTTTTAAAAGAAGAAAACTTAGAGAAATCAATATTATCACCATAAGATAATTAATACCAA